>NW_027526225.1:110786905-110841433 GCF_048455015.1 Haemaphysalis longicornis
GTCGTGTTTCTGTGTCCTTGTTTATATTCGCGCTGTAGCTATTTTTTAGCATGTAAGGAATGGCGGCAAGCTCACCGCGATCATGATCTTCTAAGCCGCCAAGTCGAAAGTTGAACAGGTTGGATACGCCACCGTGAGCAACAACGGAGGCGTAATTCGAAAGCGTAAGAACGTACGGCTGCAGCATTGTCGTCAACGCATCCTAATTTCGGCGTGCAACTTTAACGGCAGGTTCTTCGTGTCCACACGCTGTTTTATAATTTTACGTACAATCAAATCTCGGTACAACGAACACCACATTAACGAGCTTTTCAGGTTAACGAGCATTTAAGAAATCCCACGCCGACTGCTTATAGTTTTAATGTAAAATTATTTCACCACTACGTACTTCAGAATATCAAACTTTTCAAAATAACGATCATTTTATTTAGTTCCGTGCCATGTTAACAACGCCTCAGTACTACGAACTCATATTTTCAAGGCCGGAGATTCTTGGATTTCGGTTAAAAAATTGCGTCAACCGGAGGCATATGCTAGTAGACGACACGGCAAAGCGCAGCGAAAAAGAGGACGTTTTGCGACTTGCTCCGCGGAATGCGCGAGCCGATGTGAGAGAGAGGAAAAATAAGGTGAGGAGAAGAGAGGAAAATGAAGCATGGGTGGCCTCCTCCGTCCAGAAAGCCGTGGCCACGCTATTCGTGCCCCACGCCAAGTTTTTCTACCTTCCGCCGCTGCTCAGGTGGCTCGCTGGATCTTCACGGACATCAGCGGAGCTGACAACAGAGGACATTCTCCAGAGCGTGAGCGTTCAGAATAAAGAAGGCAGCGAGGACGTCATGGACGACGATGCCTCTGCAGGTGCCGCGGCAGCACTCGAAGACTACGACGAGCACGCCACGACTGCGGATGTGCTGGACAGTATACGAAAACTCCGCACATTTCCGGGGAAAAACCGCACGGCCACTGACTCAGTCCACAGGAATGTGGAAGAGTTGGAGTCCTTCGTGCTAGGAAGCTTGTGCTGCACGCACCAGACGAAAATTGCCAACTACATTAAATACACCTGCATTGTTTCATGACCACTTGTGCATTTTTTTGCGAAAAATGACTTCAAGGATGCACTGCTGTACACGTAGGTCGTTTTACGGATTGAAATACTACTTTTTGTCTTAAATTTTGAGATTTTCGCTACAACGACCTTTTAGAATAACGAGCAATTTTCCGCGGTCCCCTGAAGTCCGTTATATCGCGATCTCACTGTAGTTTCAAAGACGATAGTATTTCCACATACGTAAGCGTTAGAAGCAATAATCCCGTCCGTGGAGCTGTCACACGCTCTTGTGAAAGGTGTTGGAGTAATTGAGAAGACACGAATTGCCAACAAAGCACTAATGCCGCGATATTCCGTCCCAATTAAGATAGGTGCAAGCCCGGTACGTCGGTGCTATGCAAAACGTTAATGCTTTAATTAAGCGTGTTGATATGCCGCGCCCCATTACTGAACTGGCTTAAAATATTAAGACCACTTTCAGTTACAAACAAAAATGGCTGCTGCTTAGCTAGCTATAACCTTGGATATGCTAGGCAAAAGCTTCGCTTAGTCTGGTTGAGTCTTTGTTTCGCTTGGTTATAAATCCTTTTATGTAGCTGTAATGCCGGCCACGGCTCAAAGCCGTTCGGTCCCGTGCAACGCAAACAGGTGGAGGCCCGGCCTCACTTTCATTTACAGTGTACGCGGCGTTCCTCATCGCCGGCGCAAGATGAGCCACGTAGCCCGAGACGACCCAGCACCGCATGCGTAGTGGGCAGCGGGGTTGGCCGGCTGCCAATCGGCTGAGCGCCCGCAACCGTGGCGGCCCCGACCGTTAGCCGAGCAGAACGACTGAAAACGTGGCCTTGTGCACAGCGCCGAAAGCGGGCCCGGCGAATCACGCCATGCGCTTCGAGGGGCGTGTCGCCGGGGGTCAAAAGGTCAACTTGGGCATCCTCCGCGAAACCGGTGGACGAAAGTATTAAGGCTTTGTTTTAAAAGGGAGCGCAGAATTGACCAAACAGAACATTCTACAACACGAAACTTGCTTGGGCGCGAACTCGGGGCGCTAGTTTAAAAAAAAAAAAAAACACGCTTTTGCCCCTAGGCTATTGAGGCAGAAAAGCGGAGTTCCCTTAGCACTTCCATAAAATTATGGAAGGGCTGTTCTAAGCTAAGCAGAATATGATGCTGGGTGCACCCAGAAATGCGGGGCTCGTGAACACTAGGGAACTGAATCTCGCAGGGGTGACACGCCGGTAACACACTAATGACTCAGAAATGTGAGCAGCGCAGACTTGTCCGCTGTCCAAACTTCTGTATCTTGTTACCGATTAGCCTTACAGGGTAGCCAGTTGGATTAGGCCACTACCCTCCAACCGCGGTTCAAATGTCTCTAGGGTAATGGAAGGAGGAGGGGAGGGTGGAAGAAGAAAGGGAGAGTGGAAGGAGAAGTGAAATAAGAAAGTGGAGAGCGAGGGGGGGAAAGGAGGAGGGCCGTTACCTTGCAGGCTTGGCAGAAACTGTATCTTCTTTCCACATCTTTCAAAGTGGAGCAAGCATGTGCGCGTCAATTCTTTTTTGAGCGGCAAGCATATGCCTGCTTGTCCTGGGCGCGCGAGAAACAACCGTCCTCCCTGTAAGGTGCCTTTCCCCCTCTTTGGTGTTCGAACAATGCGCTGCGAAGCCAGCGAGGAGCGCACCTGATGATGTCCATGACGGCGTCGGCGATGTAGAAGACCCGCTTGGGCGGTGCCCGGGCCAAGTCGGTGGGCGTCCCCACGGAGCCGGGCCTGATGAGGAAGACTAGGATGATGCCTTCGATCTCGGCGATCACTGTGGTCACCATGTAGTAGATGAACGCCCGCCGGCCCAGGCGGCCGGCCAGCAGCAGGTCGACGCCGCCGATCGCCGCCACGATCGAGGCCGTGATCAGGGGCAGCACGCTCAGCCGCAGCAGGCGGAGCAGGACGTCTCCCGGGAAGGCCACGTACATCAGCTGTGCGCATGCGACAATAAATCATCAGCAAAGTCAAGACTGGAGCTACAATGTAAAGTGATCTAAAACCTTAAAGCAGTACTGACACGAAAATTATGTTTCATTTTCATTGCTTTTATCGATGCTTAATGATCTGACGAACCCGAAACAGCACTTTAAATACTTCAGTTCGCGATAATTGATCGCATTGAACGGCCTGAAAATCGTTTGTTTCAATTTCCCGCGCTTTCAGTCGGAAAGGCGCATATGACAGAATCCCGGCATGACCTCACCGCTTTGTGCGGACGTCAAAACACTGCGGAGGCCGGTGGGGCTGTTGTTTCGACCGCGCCGCCGTCAGAGCTGAACGGCTCAGCTGACTGAAGGTGCTGGGCGTATACCATTGCGTCGGAAATTCGATGATCGCTTTCAATAAACGTCCTGATGCCGACTTCTATTGCGATTCCGGGCTATATTACCGCTTTCTTTCCAGTGTGTGGAACTTTGCCTTTGTCAACAGTGCCTTTCTGGGCAGCGGTTATGCCTGTAGCGCTGGCGACGTGCACCCATTTGTGAATTCTCCGTCGCCCAGTCGCCGCTCGCGGAGGCGCGCGCGTGAAGTGACATCACTAGTTTTTGACGAGTGCTGTCCGCGTCACTTCTTTTGGCTACCGCGGGATGATGTGACGCTGATGTCCATTTGCTGAGTGCCGTTCTGCGTGCTGTTCCGTCGGCGCGATAAATGAGATCCAATTAAAGTATGTTCTTAGCGTCGGAGGCCGCTCATATTTAGCCACGATATTTTTTGAGTAAAAGAAGTGAACTGTGCAATAATATTAGAAACTGAAAGCGCAAAATAGACACGGACAAAGAAAGGGGACAACAGTTTCCATTATGCATCACCAACAGGCCCAAACCATGACCCTTTTGGACTTCAATAATATTAACAACAAAAATTGGTGTCAGTACCCCTTTAATTGTGTGAATCACTATTTATAGCTAACAACCCTGCACCTTAGAAGAAAAAAACCAAAGGAAAACCCCCAAGGGTCCTTTGTCGCTTATAACAGCCTTACAACCCAGCAAAAACACGAATACACCCATTCAAAGGGTGTTTAACTGTTAATTACACCCTTTCAGTGGGTGTTTTTTGTTTATTGGTAGGGTGTAAGGGTGTCACTCATAGAAGAATAGGCTGTAAATCAATTTGCAGTGTCCACTGTATGATTTACATCCTTAACCAATTTTTGCCTATAACTACATATAAATTATTTACACCCCTTCAAAAGGTGTAATGAACGATAAACCGCCTTTTGATTTGATTGTGGGGGTTTAACGCGCCGACGCAACGCAGGCGATGAGGCGCGCCGTAGTGGAGGGCTCCGGATTAATTTTGACCACCTGGGGATCTTTATCGTGCGCCGAAATCTCGTACACACGGGCGTTTTTGCTTTCCGCCTCCATCAGAAAAGCGGCCGCCGCGGCCGGGAATCGAACCCGCGACCTCGTGCTCAGCAGCGCAACGCCTTAGCCACTGAGCCACCGCGGCGGGTGATAAACCGCCTTTTACATGGGCGTATTGTTGCGTTTTGCTATTGTGTAAGAGTGTTATAAACGAAGAAAACGCCCCAAAGGGTGTTCTTTTTCTTGTTTTTTTTATAGGGTGTAAGTATGTGAACTATAGACGAGGATCTATAAGGGTGTAAACCATTCTACAGGATAAAAACCCTACACCCTATAGCAGAAAGACAAGAAAAACGCCCTTTTAAGGGGTTCTTCCTTGTGTTTTTGCTAGGGGGTGTAAGGGTGATAGTTAGTCTAAACACCCTTTAAAGTGGTGTTTTATGTGTTTGATAGTGTGCAGGGTTGTTAGTTATGGACAAAGAAAATTACACTTTACAATGCAGTTTGCTGTACAGTCGCGGCCACTGATACAGGGAACACGGAGCGGCTGGCCGCGCTCCACGGAGCGCCACAACGGGCGCCACAGGATGTATTTCGGCGCTAGCGCAATCAGGGCCAGCGTCGGAGTTAGCTGAGCGTCGTCTGCTACGGCTCTTCCCACTTCGCCGCGAGCGGCGAAACCGTGAAAGGGGTTTTCAAAGGACCTTTCAGACTACCATCTCGCCGGGTGGAACCCCATGGCCTCGGCGCCTATCTCGCTTTCCTTCGCGGTGAGTTCGGCCCCTCATTTGTTGCTCAATTGACAACTATGTAGCCTCCACAGTGCTGCATGCAGCTTGTGGTATGAACCATAGGTATGAACTATAGATTGCGCGCGCGCTTTGGATTCCACAAACCACGCGTGCGGCGAAGTGGGAGCAGCCGTAGCAGACGACGCGCAGCCGGGCTCCGCCTCTGGCTCTGATTGCGCTTGCGCCGCGATACTTCGCGCGCCGCCCGCTTGGTGGTCCGAGAAGCGCGGCTTAAGGATAAAGTAACAGGACCATGCACACTCGCAGCACGATTCGCGAACCGCACTGTGTGTCGTTATTCCTGTCCGTTTAGCTAAAGCTGTGCGATTCACGTAATGAAGGTGACCTAATATTGCGACCTAATGCGATTCACCTAATAAAGACGAGCACGTTGGCGATGGTGATCCCTGACCATTTCGCGCTACTTTTTTTAGTAGAAAGACTAGCGTTTTTTGCTACGAGCTAACGCCTGTCCATGCGTGAGTAAATAAAGATACAAATTCACCGTAATCATCGTCATAATCGTCATCAGAATCCCCCCCCCCCCCTTGTACGAAAGAATGGTATGGTTCTTAAACAAGACGTATTTCTGTTTGCTCCTTCCGGAAGGCACATTGCAATGCACGCGAGTGTTCGAGTGTGACGCAATCACTCCTCATTGCAATCTAGATCCTTAGCATCTGCTTCGAAACAGGGGCTAAGCCTGAGGAGAAGGAGGAGGATAAACATCTTTATTGTGCGAAAATGTTGCGTGGACTTTTCAGGAGGTGAAATCATCAGTGAAACCCATATGCCTTGCAAGCCGCTACAGCCCGCTCCACCAGCCGAAGCTGGTCCGACAGGCATGAGCTGGACAGGGCGCGCCTCCAGAGCTCGGGAGGGTTGCAAAGATTCGGCTTGGGGAGAGGGTGGGAGGGGGCATCCGCCAACCATGCGGGAAAGAGTGCCGTCTGCTCCACAGAAGGGGCAGCTCGGGAACGTAATTTGTTCGGAGTAGTGGCCGACTCTTTTTGGGCGGGGAAAGGTGTTTGTTACCAAGGCACGGTAGTGTGAACCCTCTTACAAACCGCGAAGGCTGCCGACGTCGAGACGGTGCTAAGCGTGTACGCATAAACGAGCGGCCGAGGTGGAAACGGGGTGTGCGCGTTACCTAACAAAGACCGGCAAAATTGTCCTTCCAGCTGTTCTTCAAGAGGAAGACTTATAGACACCGGCAAAAGAGTAGTTAGAGTACTCTTCAAAAGGAGAGAGAGAGAGAGAGAGAGAGAGAGAGAGAGAGAGAGAGAGAGAGAGAGAGAGAGAGAGAGAGAGAGAAACGCGTTTTATTTCTGGCCATGCAGGCTTAGTTCGGGCGGTTGAGCCGCGGAAGCGCGGCTTTATGGACCCGAGCCCTGTCGACCAGGGTGCGCTTGGACTGGGCGTCCGAGCGATCGAGGGCAGACAGCCAGGAGTCGGGGGGGTTTGGTAGGTCAAGATGAGGCAGGGCGGGGCAGTGCCAGGTGGCGTGGGGAGTGTCTTCGTGGTCCCCGCAGTGTGGACAAGCGGGGGTGGGAAAGAGGGATGGCGATATGTGGGTGAGGATGGATCGAGTGGGGAGGGAGTGGGTTTGGATCTGTCTCCAGAGGGATGATTCTACGGGGGATAACAAGGGGTGAGGGAGTGGAAGTGCGGCGCGTGAAAGCCTTGTGACTGAGGGTGATTTCACGGAAGGTGAGCGGGTGTTCTAGATGAGGAGGAGGTGCGAAGCGAGGAGGGGGAGGATCGCAGCATTTTGGCACGTTTCGCCACCTCAAGTTTTGAGGCTAGTTTGGGGCAACTTGATTCTAACAGCGGAGCTGTTCCTACTGGCCGTAAGTTCACCGTTGCAGAAAAAAAAAATATTCAGAAAATGGCGAGCGCTCGTGAACGCGTCTCTTGCAGCGACCGCCGAGTCTCCGACTCGCGCAGTGGCTTTAGTAAAAAGAAGAAGAAAAAAACACTCCAGCGCTAACACCAAAACCCAAAAGGTACCCTGCTTGGGAGAAGTCGCCGCGGCTGCCGCATTCTATAGAAGCCATTATGGATAATTGCACTCAGCTAGCTACGAGTGCGCCAATCAATTCCCGAGGCGACTTGTAGATCCCACCACCGCTGCCCCGAGTCGATGAAGAAGAGCTGGTGGAAGTCTATAATGCCGACGATGGCTTTGCAGTCACCACTCGCTGCGAAGAAGACGACGGCCTCTTTGATGCATATCACGACGATTACTAGCACGCCAACCATGAAAATAAACAATGATGCTGAAACTTAACTGTGTCCGGCAAGGCTCACCCACAACAGCTTCGCCACTCAAGTCTTGCACGTGAGTGCAAGCGTTCCTGAATTTTTTTTTTTGAAGGTCATTCAAGGTCGGCTTCCAATGAGACGCACAAGGCTTTCGCCTTAAGAACGAATCTGAACTCCCCCGTGTACTTACCTGTCTCGCAGTGAGTGGCTGTGAGACTACGTTTCGCACGAGCAGGCCGATCGCGATGCCGATGCTGACGCCGATGAAGAGCCACAAGTTGAGGAAGCGCTCGGCGCCGCTTGTCGCGATCGCCTGTTGCGAGGCCACCGAGATCTGGGAAGCGCGCCGGTCTTGCCCTTTCTGGCCGCCACGCGTCACCACGACCAGCTTGGAGCCAGCGTGCTTGGAGCCCTTTCGTCCGGTCCGGGTTGCGGATTGCTCCTTCGCCGCTGACCCGCCATTCGCCGCCACCGTCGCCGCATTACCTGAGCTGATGATGTTGGATCGAACGCACGGTATGAAAACGTGACGGGCTATGCAGACAGAATACAAGGGACCATGAAGACAAAATATAGGTTTGTTTTATTGTAGCGTCAGCTACACTGGCCGAGACTGAGCAGTTTCGCGTGGCTCCTAGAGAGCCGTGCTGCGCATGCGCGAGGAGCGGTGCCGTCAGACGGCGCATAGCTGGCGTGCCGGAGCCGCCACTATGGTGGCTAGCCACCGCCACGACTGGATTGGATTGGATTGAATTGAATTGGGTTGTATTAAATTGGGTTGTATTCGATTGTACTGGATTGGAAATCGTTTTAGCCGCAGTAAGCATGATAATCAGCTAATCCCGGACAACCGGGAAACCTAAGAATAACCAGCTGAAACTTACCTCACGCTACATATATCCTGGCATAGCCGAGCTAAGCCACTGCTATTTTTTTAGAAATAGGGACCGGGCAGCTGGACGGGTTGCGCCACCACTCGGTGCTCCCATCGTTAGTGGAATGAACCGGTGCATTGGACTACGTAGCCTCCCGTTAATGTTTCCGTGTTTGCTTTGGTGCTTTGAATGTTTTGGTGGTGTTGTGAGCGGATATGTGCGGTGAAACGAAGTCTCGACAGATGTGTTGGGTTCTTAGATGCAATAACGGCTATGAAAATTTGTCGAATGCTTCTAAAGTTGGGTATGGGCTACAATGACATGAGCGCTTTTTGCAGCAATTTACGCTTGGCTCCACCCGATCTGAGTGCGAATAAAACTACTATTATTAGTATTCATTTTGTCTTAAATGCACTAACGGCTACGTAAACTTATTGGACGCTTCTAAGGTCAGGAATGGGCTACAATGACCTGAGCGCATTTTGTAGCGATTTACGCCTGAATCCACCATATCTGAGTGCGAATAAAACTACTATTATGAGTATTCATTTCGTCTTAAATGCACTAACGGCTACGTAAACTTATTGGACGGTTCTCAGGTCGGGAATGGGCTACAATGACATGAGCGCTTTTTGCAGCGATTTACGCTCGGCTCCACCCGATCTGAGTGCGAATAAAACTACTATGATTAGTATTCATTTCTTCTTAAATGCACTAACGGCTACGTAAACTTATTGGACGCTTCTACGTCGGTAATGGGCTACATTGACATGCCCGCTTTTTTCATCGTTCTGTGCCTGGCTCCCCGCGATGTGAGTAGGAATAAAACTAATAATATTAGTACTCATTTATACCAGTTCAAATTATTTTCCCTGGTTTCAATAACTACTGTTTCCACGCCAGCCTTAACGATGGTGAATCCCACGATACGTGTGCTTCGAAGAGAAAGGCACTTATGTGCGAGATCGATTACCGTGTGGCCGTGGAAACGTCGAGGCAGTTTACACTTTTTTTTTCTGTAACCATGAGCTTTGTGCCTTCGGTTTTCATGGGTGACAGCATGGGAGCCTGAGAGCTGAAGGGGAACTCCCACGTTTGTAGTGGTCATTTTATCAAGAGCCAAAGTTATTCAACCACCCGACAGCCCAACCTACAAACCATCCCCCCTCCTGTCCCATTTTACCACCTGCCTGGAATAAAGGCCGGCACCGATAGTTAAAAATGTGACCGTCTTAACTGTAGCCTGTGTTAAATGCAGAGCATTTCAGTAACTCACGATGTCACCCGCGTTGACGCCCGTAGTCGTAGTCCGCACCCCTCCCCCTACACTATATAAAAAAAATATTATCCGGCGCCTGGTTTCTATCCCTCGGCCCTGCGGGCGGAACGCAATGTACATGGTGCTCTACCCACTGCGCCACAAAGCCGACACAGAATGGGAGGCTACGAACGCGCCTTATATCCTTGACTCATTCAAACTACGTCAAGAAGCTGCGGATACAACGCATTCACTACCACCAACTCCCTAAACACTAAACGTTAACGCAATACACCCACCCCCTATGCGACGCATTTACTCGAGTCCCCCTCGCGGGGAGATGGGCCCAATTTTTTTTAATGCTTAAGTATTTTTTACAGAGTACCTAAAAAAATCGCGTAATGCCTTATGGAGACACCTTAAACGCGTGATTAGTTGCCTCAAATATGGGTGCATCAGACCTATAGTCCTCCAGCACACACACATTTCCGACACGCTGGAAGCAGTTTAGATTTAAAGAGGGGTGCATGGAAGTTTAAAATAGAAGAGCAAAATCATCCACCCCTCCGTCAAACGATTGCGACGTTTGAACGCGAAGCTTTCTTTGTGCGAAATGGAATGGGAAATGGTCAAAGTCAAAGACGCTGCGATCAAAAGACCAAACTGCGTGCTGGTCAAATTCTAAGCTCAACTAGTCAAAGTTTAAATCCAGAAGGCAACCGAGGGAACCCAAGCGAGAAAGCTTTGCTATAAACTCTCATCGTCGTTAGACGGAGGAGTACACGATTTTTCAAGCGTAGGTGACAGCTTGTAAACCGACCGCAGCATTCAGTTGTGAAACTGAGGGCAGGCTTTTGAAAATTTCCTCTCTCTCGTCCTTCACCCCCGCATACATTGTTCTTTGAAAAACCATTACCCAACTAGCCAGAAACCATTGCAAGTGTTGAAAAGCACTGCTTTCATGACGAGCAATAACGTTCTACTATCACGCGGTATTTATTCTGTAAACGAATTCCAATGACTGTATGGTACGCGTATTTCTGTCAAATTAAACACCGATGAGTGTACTAAGCATATTTATGGGAAATTCAGCACGTTTCTACCGTAGTTAACGAAGTTACGCTGCGTCGTCCATCAAAATTTCTATTTTGGGGTAAATCTTAGAAGGCACCCCCACAACTTTGTCTTTCGCTTGTGCACCACGCCATTTCGTCATCAACTGCCAACGGCCAGCGCCACAGCATTTTTGAATCGGTTGCACACGCCGGCTTTGTTGGAGTATTTAGCTGCAATATATTCCTCGATACGCCAAACTGCATGCAGGCATGAAAAATTGTAACGAGGGAACGGACCTGCACTACTATCTTGACTTCTACCTTGACGCATTGAGCGTCATCTGCTATTTGTAATTACTGAGTATGGACGTAAATTACACACATGGCGTGCCTCGTAAAGGTCCCCTATACTTTCAATGTTTACCGATCTGAAAAAAGTCATCGTGGTTATCTACGCTTTGCACGCCGCACCACAGCAAAACGACGGAAAGTCATGCACAACTACGCTGCGCTGACCGCCACCGGCATTCCGCTGACGAGCGGTTCTCCACGGACGGCGCTGTTCGCTGAAGCGACGGTGGTTCCATACGACGGCCGCCCGGTCCCTACAATATAGCGCCCCCAGCACTTGTCCGCAAGCAAACGATGCTTTATTCATTGCGAAATTAATTTAAGCTAAAATTTTAATTCTTGCGCCAAAACGTGTGTTTGAACGACGTTTGAAATGACATCATAAAAACAGGCCTTTCAGCTAAACTTGGTGTGGAGCGGAAACTTGCTTACTGTTAGTCAAGCTAGTTGGCGCCACCACACCGCGGCAAGCCGTTTTCTGCCTTTGGTTTGTTTGTGACCGTATTTAAACCTGGCTTGTTGTTCATGGAGAAAACAATCGTTTTGTGAAACATGGTGCTCGCTCGTCAAATATAGTCACGTAAGACACTCGCTTGCGTCAATCGCCCAGTGTCGTCTGAGACAACCCTAAAGCCGCGCAGTGCTGTGCATCTAAACGAAGCCTAGTGCGCGCAGTACCAACAGCAGTACGCATGGGTACCTCTATGTTTACGTGTGATTTCCTAATTTTCCCACCATTCTTACTGATATAAAAGAATGTGCCCTAAATGTAAGCGAAAATAGCTCGTTCTGCCTAATTTGCGTTTGCTTTTTTCCGGACTCTGCTAATCGCAGAGCTGGCTGGTATGACATCATAGGCTCTGTTGCGGGAAATTAGCTAGTGGGTCACATGGCCATTCTTTTTTTTTTCTAATTATACAGCTTATTTGAGCGCAGTTTACGTTAAAAGTGGTGTCAGCATGATTCTAGCAAGGCATTCTTTTGAATGAACCAAACTTGCATTTTGTCTTCATGTCCGTATAACAATGATTCCAATTTTATCGCGATAATCGAACAAATGACTGCGGTATTTAGGAAAACGTGTGAAGCAGTGGTGGCTCCACAGCCACTTTCGGGCTATTTCTCTATCACGTCACGGAATCCTGCTTGGGCGACTGGTGACCGCCGACTTAAGCCAGCGCGTAGAAACCGGACTGGGTGATTGTAGTGATTTCTCTAGTTCTGTTTGATCGTATCACCTGAATGCTAAAGTGTAGTTAACGCACTGATAGGTTTTTTTTTAAAGTTGGGCTGTATTACGTCCCTCCTGCCGATGTCACGTCTCTGTGGCGCAAAATTTGAAAGTTTTTTTCAATATTTCTTTCGTTTCTTCGGTTAAATAAATGTCTGACGTGTCTGGAATGGCGTCGTGCGAGCTACAAAAGGCTAGTCTTTTTTTTTTTTTGCAGAATGAACAGTTTTATTTTGTCTTCAAGGCCATTTGAAATTTGTTGGCTGACTTTTAAGCCAAAATCATAACATCTTCCCCTGGCGGTACTTATCGATGACTTTTTTGTTGAAACCTGGTGTTTGTGACGTTTTCTTCGCCTTCGTTTCTCTGTCTTTTCGCGCGGATTACTTTGACGGGCATATTGGCGACACTCCACTCCGCAGCTTCTCCAGAATCATAATCCTTCATGACTGGAGGGTGGGTGTTCTACTCACGCGCCGCCACCTTCGCGTGTCACGCGATATGACGTAAGTTCCCGCAGCACTCCGGTTCTTACGCTGGCAAAGGGCTGATGCAAAGAGGTGGTAACGCTCTCGGCTGCCGACCGGGAGACTCGGTTACGGTAAATAATCCCTGATTGATTGATTGATTGATTGATTGATTGATTGATTGATTGATTGATTGATTGATTGATTGATTGATTGATTGATTGATTGATTGATTGATTGATTGATTGATTGATTGATTGATTGATTGATTGATTGATTGATTGATTGATTGATTGTGGGGTCTAACGGGCCAAACCTATCACCTAGGCCGTGAGGCGCTCCGTAGTGGAGGGCTCCGGATTAATTTTGAACACCTGAGGATCTTTTAACATGCTCCGAAATCTCTACACACGGGGGTTTTCACTTTTCATTTCCATCAGAAAACCATCCTACGCGGCTGGGATCTCACCCGTGTCCTTGGACTCAGAAGCAGGTACCTTGACAGGCAAACCTCACCAGTACCACTAGAAACTTCTCTATGTTACACATACAACGCCATAAGCACTGAACCACCGCGGCGGATCGATTGATCCCTGTAGATTAATCTGGTGAAAATTTCTAGTCGACCCTTACCTTTCCGGTGGCATTTCTGGCGCTACCACCGGTGGTATCGGTTCTGGCGCTGGTGCTGGTGCTGGTACATCCGCGGGTGCCAGCGGCGGAATGGGGCCCGAAATCGGCACCGACTTCGGTTCTTTCGGTACCGGCACTACGTCCGGAATGCCCGATACAGAGGGTCGTGCTCTTCCCGGAAGGCGCACATCGGCGCTGCCACTGGGAGCTGGGGAAACACCATCGCTGGCCACGGGAGCCATTGGCTGAGCCCGGGGCTCCGAGCTTCCCGAAGGATCCACTGAAACCGTCAGCACACATCTCAACAACTCTGAGCGTCACCTTTTGGAGGCTTCGGCAGCGTTTTGAAGGCGGTATGGCACAAGACAGACGGCGACGACAACCAAGGTATTTTGGGCGGTTCTTGAAACCAGATTTCCTTTTTTTCTTTTACCGTCTGAAATATATATATATTTTTTTTTTCTGAAAGGTGGGCCCTGGCTGTTTCGCTTAGATCCTAAATCAAAGATCAAATCTTTAGTTTAAGTAACAGCTTTTTATACCCTTCGAACAACCTACCGTATTTTCGCGCGTATAACCCACACCAGAAATGCGAAAATTTCAGTGGCAAAGTAGGGCTCCGGATAATTCGCGGATATTTTTTTTAAGTGCAGCTTCACGGAAATACGCGCTGCGCCGCGAAGCTCCTACGTAGTAACACTGACTAAGCCTTCCATGGCAGCGATTGCGCAAAACATACAAGGACAACAAAGAAAAAACAAGGACCTGCGCACTGTAACAACTGAATTTTGTGAGTGGATTGTGACTTTCGCCTTGCAGTCAGTGATGTGTTGCTTCAGCAGTAGCTTTGGTATCAAATGTGCGGGAAATGCGCGAGGATTTTGTTTCCTGTTCTGGCCAGCTGAAAGTAGGGGTGCGGATTTTATGCAGGAGCGGGTTATACGCTCGAAAATACGGTACTTAACATATTCAAGGTTATTATCTGGTTTTTCGGGGAAATAGGGGTTGTTAAGTCGCGATTACTCGTCCCCGCGCGTGCCTGGATATGACTCTCGTACCTACCACGATATTTTTGTTACGTGACGGCGCGCTGGCTTTAGGAACTATACGCTGCTCACAATGCAATGTCAATCGCCTCAGTGAACACAAAGTCCCTCTGACTTAATAGCGGAACCATTGTTCCCCACGCTGAGGAACGAATGGCTTGTCAATTATTCCTGAGATTCCTTAGTTTGCAGGGAGCTTTACTGTCCCGATGAACCACTCCTTTCTCAAGCGAGGGCCTTGCGTACAAGGAAGATTTTGGGCTGCGTCTAATCTCACGGCAGCCGTTACAACTACCTCAGGGAAATTCTCACGGCAGTTTCCATAAAAGCTGTCTGGCCTAAAATTGGCTGAATAATATTACGTCCCTGCCATTGTTCCTGAAGAAGAAAGTCTATTACATGCATCTTACCGGTACTCTCCTACGGGGCAGAAACTTGGAGGCTCACTAAGAGGGTTCAACGTAAATTGAGGACGACTCAGCGTGCAATGGAACGGAAGATGATAGGTGTAACATTAAGGGACAAGAAGAGAGCGGAGTGGGTCAGGGAACAGACGCGTGTTAAGGTCATGTTAGTATACTCGGTTACAACTCAAGAGCGGTACCACCTCATGTAGTGTATCACTCCGCCAAAGCGCCGGACCCATTACGTCAGTGCGCGCGCGTTATGAAAGGGGTTTGCTATGAATGCGTGATATCGTCTGCCTTGTCTCACGCAGTTTGTTTGTCGTCACTGGAGTCGTTTATAAGCATATTAAGTCCAAAAAATCACGGGAACGGCTCACGCCATGTTAAAAATATTCCCAGTAACGCCCTACTTGCACCGCACGGAGAAACATCCGGCTACGGTGATAAGGCACAGCGGCAACTTCCGGTGCCGTTCTTAAGTTGTCACCGAGTATAGAAATTAAGAAGATGGACGTGGGCCGGGCATGTAATGCGAAGAAGGCAAGATAACCGTTGGTCATTAAGGGTAACAGAGTGGATCCCTAGAGAAGGCAAGCGCAGCAGGGGGCTGCAGAAAGTTAGATGGGCAGACGAGATCCAGAAGTTTGCAGGGATAAATTGGTTGCAGTTAGCACAGGACCGGGGTAATTGGAGATTAATGGGAGAGGCCTCTGCCCTGCAGTGGGCGTAAATAGGCTTGTGATTATTACGTCCCAACGCAACCTAACATAGCAACCTCACCAAACCTAGCGTCACCTAACCGAACCCGCCATAACCTACCCAAATCCAGCTCAATTGCAACAAGCCTAGTCCAACCCAGCCCGACGACATAGAACGAAACCGATATTAAACGTAATTAAACCCATTCTAGAAGTCTTGTCCGTCGATCTCTTGATATAGTAAAAACCAGAGTAAAAAGAGTATAAATAAAATCAGGATTACCGAAAAATTATGAGAAAAAAAAACATCGCAATGCCGAACTCGAATCTGGGCCTTTCTCGTTTGAAACTAAGCACTATACCACAACCCTACAGGGGCAACTGTAGACATTGCTTTTTAGGGAATATTTATCCCATATAATCTCTGGGTATCATGCTAAGCCAATGAGAGGCGACTGCCGTGAGAAATTTCTGACGGTAATTCTCACGGTTGCCGGGATTCGTGGTGGTGTCTATTATCCCGGCAACCGTGAGAATTACCGTCAGAAATTTCTCACGGCAGTCGCCTCTCATTGGCTTAGCATGATACCCAGAGATTATATGGGATAAATATTCCCTAAAAAGCAATGTCTACAGTTGCCCCTGTAGGGTTGTGGTATAGTGCTTAGTTTCAAACGAGAAAGGCCCAGATTCGAGTTCGGCATTGCGATGTTTTTTTTTTTTTTTAGCTTTCAAAATTTTTCGGCCATCGTGAGTTTGTTCACATTTCTTTTTTACTGTCGTTTTTACTATTTCATGGGATCGACGCACAGGACTTCTAGAATGGGTTGAATTGCGTTTAATACAGGTTGTGGTTTGTGTCGTTGGGCTTGGTTAGATTACGTTTGTTGCAGTTGGGCTGAATTTGGGTAGGTTATGACGCGTTCGGTTAGGTTATGCTAGGTTCGCTGAGGTTATGTGATGTTAGGTTACGCAGGGACGTACTGTTATTCAGCAAATTTGGGGCCTGCAAGCTTTGATGGAAACTGCCGTGAGAATTTTCGGAGGTAATTCTCTCGGCTGCCGTGAGATTAGACACAGCCTTTGACTACCCCATTAGATGCTACACCACTCCAACCAATCGCAGCTAGTCAATTAGGAGTTTTGACCAACCATCCGTTTTCTTTGTTCCCTTGTGCAGTTGGCGATGGCGGGCGGCCACCTTGCGAATTAAATGGCGTGACTGTCTAGGCGAAAACACAATGGGCGCTCTAAGCCTAAAGTCGCAAGGGGCTTCTGTTCGGATTGGCGAACAGAGGTCACAGCTTCGTGCCGTGGGAAGCACTTACTTGTAAATTTTGAAGAGAAGCAGTAAGGCAGGAATTACGTTAGCGACGGCCCACGATGACGACTCGGCGAGCCCTGAGGACAAGCTGTCGTTCCCCCCCGAGACCCTCGCTCGTGACTCGCCAGTGGCCTCGCGAATGATGATGCTGATGTTCTTCATCTACAGATGCATGCCCAATCTGCGTAGCAGATAGTGCGAAGGGTTTATGAAGTTATTGGTTTTACTCCTGAGATCAGCGAGCATGGCTGGCCAACAAGGTCCTAGGTATCCCGGACTAAAAACACCTTCCACCGGGTGGGTGTTCTAGTAATCGCACCTCGACTCAAGTAAATTAAGCAACTTCATCACCATCATATCATCACCAAGAAGTAGAATTGGTTCTGATGCTCAGAATGATGCTTACTATTGGGGTGATAGTGATCACGACAAGAAAACAAGTTCGAAGGGAAAGATTGCCATGACAGAAACGATGGATATCATGATGATTGGGAGAACTGCGATGATGATAGTGGGAAAGATGATTACTGTGAAGGAATTTGCGATGATGATGATAACAACGACGATGATGACGAGGACGATGATGATGATAATACAAAAGAGCTCACACTTGGTCAAGAGGAGGGGGAGTAGTGAGTAAGCTAACCGTACCTATTTAGGGACATTAGCCAACACGGGCCACAAAAGAATTCCAGCGTTCGCTGTATCATTGCAACGCTTGCTGGGAACGAGAAAGACGCGTAATAGCGCGTGTCTGCAAAATTGGAATTAACATGAAGGTGTGTTGCGACTACAAGTACGACGTGGAAATGCTTGTCTCAAAACGTCAATTGCAAAAGCGATGGCCAAGAAGATGTCAGCAGAAGCCTGGACCGAGGCGTCTGAATTTCACAACGCTTCTTACAATTCCTTTCAACCGTCTAACTTACCATGAAAAATCTCTCTCTCTCTCTCTCTCTCTCTCTCTCTCTCTCTCTCTCTCTCTCTCTCTCTCTCTCTCTCTCTCTCTCTCTCTCTCTCTCTCTCTCTATCTATCTATCTATCTATCTATCTATCTATCTATCTATCTATCTATCTATCTATCTATCTATCTATCTATCTATCTTCCCCTCTCTCATTCTGTCTTGCTATCTCGCTTTCTCTCCCTTCCCTAGCACTGATGACTGATCCCCTGATTGGGTATGTGCCTTCAAGGTCACTATCATCATCGTCCCCATCACGATCGTCATCGCCATTTTTAGCTTCCTCGCCAGCGTTCCACTGGATCATTGCTCAGCTTGCATTTCAGCGTCATGAAAAGAACGTCCTGATAAGCGCAGGAAAGTCATGGTAAGCGTCTCCGATAGGCCTATTTTCGATGTTGAAGAAGCAGTGGGAACTTCAAACTGCATGCCCGTTACAATAGAGCTATCGAGATTAAAAAATTAGCAGTGGCGTAGCTCGGCTATGCCAGGATACACGTAGCGTGAGCTAAGGTTCAGCTGCTTATTCTTAGCTTTCCTGGTTGTCTAGGATTAGCTTGATTATCATGATTACTGCTGCTTGAATGACACACACACGGTATACGCATAATGTGACACATGTAAATTTATCAAACGGCTCCGGCGAAGCGTCACCAATCGCCCCAGAGCTAAGCTGGTTCCACAGGCGTACGCCGGTATTGCTGCGATGCACGACCCATCGGTTCCACACCCGGCCACTCCTCGCTTGATCATCACGTGGACCGGGCCGCCACGTGCGGAGCGGAGGTCGGCGAAGTCACTGGAAGCGTGGGGTGTGTGAGAGACGCCGGGCAGCGAGCAACGTTCTGTGCGCCCTGTGACGTCACTGCTCCTCGCGCATGCGGAGCACGGCTCTCCAGGAGCCACGAGAAACTGCTCAACCTTGGCTAGTAACGCACGCTACAAAACACGCCGTAACTTTGCATGAAGGGGAGGGTTTCACTGGTAGGTGTCACAACGATCGTGTTTAAACATCTTGAAACACAGCTCAAAGCGATACGGGGGCGCAAAGGCAATAAGACATCTAATAAATATTTTAAATATTTCCGCACTAGTGTCCCTGTCCGTGTCGGTTTGCGCTGGGTTTCAAGATGTTCAATAACCGCTGCCATCTGGCCCGATTGTTCATTGTGCGACTGTATTTGCCTCGCAATGCACCACGTTGACTAATCTGAACCCGCCCTGCAACCCGATCTCGTCACAACGTGCACCGCTTATATCCTGCCTCCAGGATCGAAAGTCGGCCGAAGGCGCCGACCGCTCCTCGCACAGCTCGCTGTTTGGCCACTCTGCGGGTTCCTATGTCCCGGCGGGCGAAGGGGCTGCGGTGGCGGGCCCTGAAACCGCGTCGATGGCTCCGCCCAACGAAGAGGCGTTCGCAGCGCAGCAGGCTGTGGACGGCGTGTCTGACCGGCTGCTGCCGCTGCTCATGGCAGCCGGCCTGGTGGGGGGCTTCGTTCTGGGCTTCGCCATCCGTGCCACCGACCATCCCTGGACCGACCGCCAGGTCATGTACGTCGGCTTCCCCGGTGAGCGGCCACGGGGCAGCGGAGCAACGGGATGACTGCTGTGGTAGAATACGACGTGTACTTCGCTCGAATCGACGAAAGGGGAGGGGCCGCCAGCTCTGCTCCAGCCTTGCACCATTAGTGCAAGCTTCTCCAATTTTTTTTATTGCGTTCTTCTGCAGCGACAGTATGCGAGGACTCATTCGTTCGGGATCTTTCGCCGCGAAAAGGCCTGACCTACAGCACCTCCGCTGTTATACATGCGAGGCATAAAAAGTGTAGACCTCCAGTCACCTCAGCTCTAAAGTCGTGGCGGGAGGGGAAGTTCTTTCTTGTCAGGGTTCCGATTATGTGGCAGCAGAAATACGCTGTGCTTCATAAACTTTCTTATCCATCTCCTGCTGGCAGTAAAACTAGAGCGAAGAACATCGAAAGGCGATTTCAATTTTCAACTTGATTGTACGGCGCACGCAAACTTTAATGCTAGTTTTATCGAGGTCAGGTACGCGTTTAGAATCGTACAAATACATATTTGAACATACAAACGCGAGGGGTTGGCCCTGTCAGGAGACGTTTGAAATAGCAATCTCCTTTTGGCTTGACTCGTGGGCGTGACGCACCCAGAATTTATCTTAAGATTACATTTCATTTCATTTGATCCGAACTTCTGGTAGAGTTCACGGAGATCTTTGTGCGCAGGCGAGCTGTTCGTGCGGATGATGAGCGGCGTGACCCTCCCGTTGATCAGCTCGAGCGTGGTGGCGGCACTGGGCAGCAGCCGGCTGCCGGTCATCGGCCGCGTGTGCGCATGCTCTCTCGCACTGTCACTGTTCTGCAAGCTCCTGGCGACTGCCGAAGCCCTCTCCCTCGCTATCGTACTCTCTCCGGGCAACACGGTGCGCCTGGACATCCAGACGGAGCAGTTCAAGCAGTTTCCGCGCCTCTCCACCGTAGCCACCGACCGCCTTCTGGACCTCGTCAGGTCGGAGTGCGCTGCCTTTTTAAACACGATAGCCTTTCTTCGGCTACTCGAACGTAAAAATTTTGCTCTGTCTGTATGCCTGTCTGTCACTCGATTCAATAAGCCAGCCGAAGTGGAACAGATGCTAATAGCAAAATCTAAACGTCTACGTCCGGTGTCAATGTTCATACTTGTCAACATTGTTGAACAAGAACTTGAGATAACGCAAACATAAGGCAAAAATCAATACATGAGTGATATTTGGAGTGTTCCTTCATTAAAAATTTACGGATGCTTGCTTTTTGCGATATAAAATAAAATACTACGTCAACTGCAGAAAACCGTCGCCTGCTGTTGCCCGCGCAACCTGGCGGAATTTTAAAAAATCAAACGGCAACAGCAACGAAAGGTTCCACTAGATAGGTTTCCCTTTCCGCTTGGAACGCTCGTGGAGTAGGGCAACGTGGTTGTATAAACGTTGTAGTAGAGTGTCTGGATTCACGCGCGCCTCCGCCGTACAGCTGCGCTGGCATCGAGGCACCCGGCATGGAGCAATGGAACGCGGTAAATTTAAATTCTTTTGGACAAACCTCTAGCGTGTTATCTCGGGAGGGAAGACGGGAGAGGAACAGCATGACAGGTGAGTGGGAAAGAGAAGGGTGCATTTACTTGCCAGAAGCGCCAGTCGACTGTCGTCTTGCGTCCACATTTGCAACGGAAGGAGCAAATACGCGGCCAATCTTTTTGAGGAGGAACTGCGTTCGTACGTGAGTCGATACGCATTTTTAAAGACGATAGTCTTTTAAATGCAGAGCATTTCAGTAGCTCACGATGTCACCCGCGTTGTCCCGTCGTAGTCCGCACCGTCGTTGTCCGCACCCCTCCCCCTACACTATATAAAAGAAAATACTATCCGGCGCCTGGTTTCGATCCCTCGACCCTGCGGGCGGAACGCAATGTACGTGGTGCTCTACCCACTGCGCCACAAAGCCGACACAGAATGGGACGCTACGAACGCGCCTTATATTGTTGACTCATTCAAATTACTGCTGACGAGCGCTCTCTCGTCAGCCGTTGCCACAAGTGCAACATTAACGTAACGCAAACTACTTAACGTCGTGCGCCCCGGAAATGCTCTGCATTTGATCGTTCCCCTCGCGAGGGGGATGTTTCACTGCGTCGCCATGCGAACAGTTTTTTTTTCTTTATTTCCTTTTTTTTAAACATTTTTACAAGTCAGCGATGTAATAAAAAGCGCCTGCCATGTTTTGGCTGGCGGAAACTATTGTAAACATCAAATGATGTCAATTTTTGAAGCACTGGCGAAATTCCCCGTCAGGATTTTCCACTTCGTACAACTCGCACAGATAGTTCGCTCACAGTTTGCGCATTGACATCCGCATGGCGCACCGCCATTCGAGAGCGCCAGATACTATACAATCCTAAAAGCATGATCATATCATGCGGTACATCGTCTTCATTGTTTACACTGAGGAACCTGATTCCATAGGGTGTCACCGGATACTCCGTCTTTAGGGTTCTCATGAGGGCGTTCCAAAAGAAAATGGCATCCCTACAGTCTATAAACACATGTTCTGTAGTTTCAGGTTTTTGACAAAGAACGCACAAGTTGTTCCAAGCAACAAAAAGACCTCGCTCTTCCATCCATGTTTTCACAGGGAGTGTGTTGGTGTGCAATTTAAAAAAGAAGGTTTTCACAGAGGCTGGGATTACCATAGCTTTCACAGTTTGCCACGCTTTAGTTTCTTCGACTGCTCGACCTGTACCCATAAATTTTGGTCTGTCTGTATGTCTGTCTGTCCGTCTGTCTGTCTGTCTGTGACTCGATTCAGCCCCCCGGCCAAAGTAAAAAATTGATATTGCGCAATAGTCTTATATACTCACAGCCACACGTAAACGTCTAAGCCCGGTTTATATGTTCATACTTGTCAATTTTGTTGAACAAGAACAAGACATTACGCAAATATAAGACAGGACATTAGTAAACAAGGGATATTTACAGTGTTCCTTTATTAAAAAATTCATGGATGCTTGGTTTTTCGATAGCAAATGATATTCTACATCTACTGCAGAAAACCGCCGCCTCCTGGCGGCATATGAAAAATCACGCGGCAACAGCAACGAAAGGTTCCACTAGCTAGGTTCCACGTTCTGCTTGGAACGCACGTGGAGCACGGCCAAGCGGCTCTATAAACCTTCTAGTCGGCCGCCTCCATTCACGCGCGTCTCCGCCGTACTGCAGCGCTGGCATCGAGGAACCCGGCCTGTAGCAGTGGAACGCGGTAAATTCAAATCGCCTTGCGCAAACCTTTAGTGTGTTCACCTTGGAATGAGCGCGACGGTAGAGGAACAGCATGAGAGGTGAGCGGGAAAGCAAAGGGGGGCATTTCCTTGGCAAATGTCTACCACGACTATCGTCTTTTGACGACATTTGCAACGAAAGGAGCAGATACGCGGACAATTTTTTTAGAGCGCTTTGACATTATGTCGATTTGTCGATGCGTTTCATTCTTGAGATAAAAAGCCTCACTAGGCTGCGGACGAGGAAAAGGGGGGAGGGGGGCACTAAAGACTGCTGCTTACGTAATCTCAGGGCGAAAGCCTAGCGACGCCTATCCTCGTCCAACACCGACAGGGCGGTTCCCGTTCCGGCTGTAGTGTTGTACCTGATACATTTGCTACACACAAACAGTCACAAAAACAGAAGCGGTACTATTTTACCGTCTCAGTGCTATATGGGCATGCACTCACACCCACATAAACCCTTCCTTGACCCAACTTAACCCATCCTAATCCACCTTATACTACTTTAATCCCATTTTTTTTTCACCTTAATTCGTCCTAATGCACCTCAAACCATCTTAATCCCACCATACTCCACGTTACTAAACATTGCTATTAATCACTAGTCAACCTTGCGTCTGCTTTTGGCTTTCCTTTGGGGAGGTGATATTTTCCTGTATACAACATTTCGTGCTGTTCGTGCCGACGCCAGTCGTTCAGGTTAGCGCTCCAATGATAGATATTAGCCTTCCGCCTAAATAACATCATCGCAGATCATCGGGTTTGGGAATCAGCGCCTGGGATAGACAGTAGTGAGATTAGGGCAATCACAAAGGTGTTTCTTCTCGCATCAGTATACACAACAAAAGAAGAATGCCAATACAAGTATGATATTGATAGCTTGTGGAAAACGCAGACAATGGCTTTTGCGCATGCTAATAAACAAACGCATATTAAGAAACCTTGTAATAACAACATCGCAATTTTCTTTTCATTTCAGAAACTTGTTTCCATCCAACATAATCGAAGCGCATGTCTATAGCGTAAGTTATTGCTGCTCTCGGGGCTTTTATAAATTATAACCGTCGCAAACATGGGGTGAGTTAGTGCCAAGGCGCGGAAAGACGCCCCTCACAAAGTGTACGATCTAATTGCAGATTTTCACCGTGGGAGATCCGCACAACTTCTCCTTGCCGTCTGCCAGGGCTGGTGAGTTGAAGCAAGAGAGAGCCTGCTTCAAAAACTATTCAGAAGCTCCTGCAAGTGTGTTTTAGTTGTTTCCGTGGAAAAAGTCATACGGAGGCGATCACTTAAAGTCTAGAACACCTGGCTGACTTTGAATTAGGCCGATTGCTTTGTTAAAAAATTGACTTCAGGGTTGGAGGCTGTTTTATGACGTGAATTTCTGGTCGTCGTAAGCAGCTTCAGAAAGAAGAATGCGGTTCTGGTGATTTGGCTGGTACTAATGTCACCAGCAAGGCTGAAGGGGTTCTGGGTAAAAGGAGAAGCGCCAAAAAAAAAACATGAATCTTTAATCCACCCAGCATACAGCTAGACCGTGCACAAGAAATGAAGCCTGTACAAACCAAAATGCGCGAATGATGCGCACAGGTTTGTACTGATCCATTTGTATTTTTGTCTGGTTTGTCCGGACCCATTCAAGTGCGGTCAAACTAATCTCAAAAAGTGTTAAGCGACGATTCCAGCTTTGGGTACCTTGAAAGGTTCTAATCGACTAGTTCAGGAGAAATCCTGAATGTGGATTAAGTTTCTGCGAGGGACAAATTCCAAAATTTGAGGGAATGTGCAGCTTAAGTTGGCGACAAACTTTCTTTCGCAGAAACCTACTCCACCTTGGGTATTTGTCCTGGACTGGTCGATTAGCACTTGCCCCTTACTTGGACTTGTTTATCAATTTGCTTTCGCGCTATAAACGGCTAGCCTCGTGGTAGCTCAGTAAGTAGAGTAACTGCCCTAGGTGAACGGTGTGATCCTGGACTGAAATCCGGAGTATGACGAATTTTCCTTCAACTAAAGTTTCTGAGAAACCCGCAGAGCTTTCCTTTGTAGCTGTACAGCTGCGTCTCAGCTGGATGTCAAATTATTCCTCGTCCGCCCCGCAGAAGAGTCTCGCACTCCCCCTCCGTCTGCCGCAAGCAACGCCGGCGAGGACTTCCACCTGACCAAGACGTTCGGCTCGAACCACCTGGGCGTTCTGAGCTTCAGCATCCTGCTAGGCCTCGTGCTGGCGGCGTTCCGCGACGACCAGAACGTGGTGCTGAACGTGTTCGTCAGCCTCAGCAACACCGTCATGACGGCCACCCACATGCTGCTCTGGTTCGCGCCCGTCGGACTCTGCTCCACCAGCATGGCGCTCGTCCTGGGCGCCAGGGATCTGCAGGTGATGACGGAGTGCATGACGGGAGCTCAAATGTCAGCCGCATTCGTATGCCGCAGACGAGCTGAGATGACCGAGTCTTTGAGCACGACTGCGCATAAGAACTTACCATCCCTTCCTTAAGAAAGTTGAGAGAACGGGCCTCCAGTCAATCGTCAGACCTTCAAAGACCCAAATCGCAAATCCATGCGATGATTTTTCGCGCACTAAGGAAACGCATATATATGAAAGATCTTAATGTATACCGATACGTGGTTTATGAGATAAAGGTATAATATTGTACTCCTTCTTCACGACCGGTGCGTGTATTGTCTTATCTAGAACCGTTCCTTTTTTGCGATTTCCAAGTGACCATTTTGACACAACGGGGACCCGGTTTCACACACCCGTCGCGTGTCCGCAGATCTTATCAGAGCTTTTCGCTCCACCAACCAGCCTATGGGGAAATGCATCAGTTTTTTTGACAGGACGTAATCGGTACAACTAACAATTCTTTCGCTTTAAAGGGACTGTGCCACACTTTCTTCAACTTTTTTTATATCCTAAATGCTTGCAGAACGTAGTCACCCAACACACCCAGTACTTAGATCAGAAGGTCCGAAAGTACCTCAGCCAAAAATTACTGCTCTATGCCCACCAGATAACTTGGAAACTCACTCTAAAGATTTTTCTCTCCTTCCCGTTCTTGACGCTCTAAGACGGCTCGAATTACGTCACTAAGGCCACGTAGCGGTTGTTGGCCGGTTTTCCTTCAGTTGCAGCAATGGACGATTTTAGACAGAAACTTTAAAAAAAACCACAAAATGAGAGCCGAAATGGAAGGCTTATCTGGTGCGACGAGCAAATCACACAGTGCCGCTCCGTGCTGGCGATAACTATAGCTTTCGCAGCCGTTCCACACGCGAAGGAAAGAGTGAAAGCGTTTGTCGAAAGTGTTGCAGGGTCCCTTTAAAAGCGTTTTCTACGTACGCCAATGCTAATTGCCACGCAAACGCTCCTCACCTTTTCCAAGACCCTCGCCGGTGACCTGTCGATGTACGTGATGGCCTTAGTGGCGGCCATGGTCCTCCACGGTGCCGTCGTGCTGCCCGCGCTCTACCTCGTGCTGACCAGGCGCCACCTGTGGCCCTTCTTTCGGAACATGGTCTACCCCATCTCGGTTGCTTTCGGAACGGCCTCGAGGTATGTGCAGTTCGGGATTCTTTCCGGGATTCATCGAGTGATCAGCCAGCGCAGCCGGCAGATCTCCCTGCGCAACAAATAAAAACTATATCAGATTGTTCATGCTGACGAAAAAATTGCCGCGGTTGTGCTAAGTTTGTCGAGCGAAAGCTAAGCTTTCGCTACGGCAGCACGCATTGAAAGTGCACACAATTACACCGAAGACAACTGATCATTCCAAACCGGAAGGGTGTTTTTTTCTAATGAGTTCGGGGAGCTTTGCAATTACATACAAGGCGAGCCATTTTAAGATCGCGCAGTGTGTGGCTCAGGACGGCGCCTATCTCGCCTGCATTAACAGCAGGTATTACGTCAGCAATCACATTTGTATTTCCCACTAACAGAAACGCTGACTAACAAAACTCACTCACTCACTCACTCACTCACTCACTCACTCACTCACTCACTCACTCACTCACTCGCTCACTCGCTCACTCGCTCACTCACCCACTCGCTCACTCACCCACTCGCTCACTCACTCACTCACCCACTCACCCACACACCCACCCACCCACTCACTCACTCAAACATTGGCGCCGAGTGGAATGTGCCTAGTTTAAAGGGAGCAAGCCACTTTTTAGGGCGCAGCCCTTTGGCGGCCGTCTCTGGGCTGAGCCGCGTTGTCGGCGTAACCGAGGCAACGATGGCCTGGACCGACGAGTGAAAGAAAAAATTGGCCGCGTATCTGCTCCTTTCGTTGCAAATGACGTCAAAAGACGATAGTCTTTATCGGCTTTTGCGAAGTAAATGCCTCCCTTCGCTTTAGCGCTCACCTCTCATGTTGTTCCTCTTGCGTCGCGCTCCTCCCAAGGTAAAGACGCCAAATGTTTGCTTAAATCATTTTAAATTTCCCGCGTTCCACTGCTCGAAACCGGGTGTCTCGATGCGAACGCTGCCGTACGGCGAAGACGCGCGTTACTCGAGGCACCCTACTTTAATGTTTATAGAACCGCGTTTCCCTACTCCACGTGCGTTGCAAGCAGAACGTGGAAACTATCTAGTGGAACCTTGCGTAACTGTTGCCGGTTGATTTCTTAAAATGGCGCCAGAAGCTATAGTGGCGCGGGCGACAGCAGGCGACGGCGGAGTGAATTCTTTTTCTGCAGTTGATGAAGTATTTAATTTCGCAAAAGTCAAGCATGTTTGAATTTTTATAAAGGAACACTGCAAAAAAATCCCCGCATTTCCCCAAGGGGAAGAATGTGAAAGTGCGAATGCACGAGTTGAATTTGCGCGGTTCGGTAATGTTCGCGAAAGAGAGATCACACACACACACACACACAACTACAAAGAAAGAAAGATGCATTTATTCACAGACACCTATTTGTGTTGTCGTTGTACTTGATTGCTAGAGCGGATCTCAGCTTTGAAATTTCGTGTCAGTACTCCTTTAAGCAGGTGCATTAGCCCTTCTCACGCCCGATTCTTGGCCAATCCCCCACGTGGGTATGTGCCATGTCAGCGGCCAGGCAGCGCGCGCCCATCTCCCCCCGTTGCCAAGGAAGACGAGGAGATTCCTGGCCAATCCCCCACGTGGGTATGTGCTATGTCCGCGGCCAGGCTGCGCGCGCCCATCTCCACGTGCGCGGACATCGCCGGTGGACGCTGGTTCAGGGTCGCTTAAGAAGTGCATTGCACTTAATATCACTTCTGTATTGATTTGTTGTCTTATATTTGCGTAATGTCTTGTTCTTCTTCAACAATGTTGACAAGTATGAACATTACACCGGACCAAGACGGGTAGATTTAGCTGTGACTATATAAGACTATTGCGCTGACATTGTTTTGCTTTGGCCGGGTGGCTGAATCGAGTCACAGACAGACAGACGGACAGACAGACAGACAGACTAAAATTTCTGGGTTTAAGTAGCCCAAGAAAGACTATCGTCTTTAAAAGCGAAAGATGAAAGAAAGCAAAGGATGACAGTGTCGCGAAATTGGGAGGGGAGGGCGGTTCGCTGTGGCGGCGTGAGCCAGCGCTCTCCGAAAGTATGCGGTGGAGGAGGGGAGGGGGCAGTATGCTGTGCCCGCACGAGGCGCTCGACGGCGTGACGCTGGGGCGAAAACGGGAGCGGGGCGTGCGAGGGACTATGATGTGCGTTCGCTCCCTAAGACGCAGTTCGCGGTCCCTTCCTGAGACGCATTTCGCGCCGCCGCCGCCGCAGAGGCTCACCACAGCTCCCGTCGAGAGAACCGACTTGTGAGGGCTGCCTCAGCGCACTGCTGCTGCGCCCAAATATCGTACTAGGGAGTATCGTAATCGCCAGTTCATTTTTTTTTTTTTTTTTCACTTTTCTACATGTCTAAAACATTGTTGCGGCTTCACGCACATGCGCAGTTCCGCGACGGTTCCGACTTCGATCGTGGCGCTCGAGGAAGGCCTTCACTTGGACCCTCGACTGGCGCGCTTTCTGGCCCCAGTCGGTGCCATAGCCAACATGGATGGCAGCGCCATCTATCTGGTGATCACGGTCCTGTTCTTCGCCCAGAGGAGCTCTATGGGCTTCACCGTCGGCCAGTACCTTCTGATCGGGTGAGTGTGTGCGAGCAAAACCTTTGCGGCAAGAGACAGGCATAGGATTGCCCTACGGTGTCGCAAGAAGATTTATCCATCGTGACGATGGATAAAGCTTCTCCAACCACAAGCAATTTATAAACTAATTAGCGGAAATAATTTTAATTTGGCAGCAAACTTTCCGAAATCGGGTGGCGATTCGCAGTGTCGAAAGTTGACACTACAATAGGTGTACCGGTCACGTGACATAAAAACATAGCAGCTACTGTAACTGCTGAAACGTTTGTTCACTTATTGAAAACCGTTTTAAACATGTATTTGTATAAGATTAAATTGTATATGTACTTTCAACCTTATTTTGAAAATTTTTAAGACACGCCGCCCGCTGCCGCTGGCCGCTGGGTTGCTCTCAGTGTGGCTAACTGCGCCTCCAACGATAGCGTTCAGTAAACAGACCCAGTGAAGGAGCTTTGACAATTCTGCCTGAGTCATGGGCGTTTCTTCTGCCGAAATATTCGATTTCAGTTTCCAAATACGCCAACGGCAGCTTTAAAAAACAGGATGCGGGCGGAGAGAATCGAACTGCCGACCTCCACAACTTGAAGCCAGACCTACCGTCCATCCCAACAGATGGCTCCTTCGTGCAAAATAGACTAGTGAATTAAAAAAAAAACACACAAAGGAATAAGAAATCCTGCGATTCACACTTGTTTTTATCTGGAACCAAGTTCTTAAATATCGCTTTCAATCTCGCATACAGCGAAAAGTACGTTGCCGCGCTACTGTATGTCATGGATGCCAGCATTAATTTTGGGAGGACAGTTACACGGCTCGTAGATATAAAAATTTCGATTAAAAAAGTTCAAGGGTGTTATGAGCAAAAGTGCTTTTCGTTAACGTTCTTTAAGGAATGCCCTTATACTCGAACATATACTCGAACATATACTCGACAAAAATCGTTTGTCTGTCCCTTTAATTATAATAGAATTTTTTTTCCGATCCGGCGAGTGATACCGCTTACCCCTTGGTAAGGCTGCCTTGGAACCAGTTGTTCCTTCTAAGAACATATTGCGTCCCCCTGCGTGAAAGTTCTATGAAGAAGTTCTATGTGCTGCCTGGCTGAAAAACCACATCCCTCATCCACGAGACAAACGATGGCGCTCTTTTACAACAGGTTGATGTGCATTGTGGAAAGCCTGAACACGAGTCCTACGCCGGAGAGCAACTTGGCGGGTCTCGTCTACCTCATGCAAGTGCTCGAGATTCCGATGCAGGATATCGGAGTCCTACTCTTCACCGACTGGCTTATGTGAGCACCACAAACAGCCAGTGACAGCAGCGCAGCTTTGGTCAGAAGACACCGAACCCAAACATGCTTGCCTCAACTCTTAAAGTTCTCTCTAGCTGTATTCCTCTCCTCTCTCTCCGTCTCCCCTCTCTCCCTTCTCTCTCTCTCTCTCTTGCTGTGTCTCTGTTCCCCCGAGCCTAGAGAAGCAAAAAAATTCGCAAGTATCTTACATTATTCCTTTGAGGTGAAAGCCTGAATGGTGATGCACTAAATACAGATACATGATTTACTTTGTTTCACGCTTTTTCGACACTCACGTCCACCGTCGACTTACCTTTTCTGCTCTTCGGCATGGATATTTTACCGGAAACCCTTATAATGACGTCCACGCCAATTCGCTCTGTCGGCCACATCGGTCCGCTTTAATTAGTCAGCTTAAAGGAGCCATGAAGACAGAATACAAGTTTGTTTTATTCGAAAGATTTCGCGTTTTATTGCGCCCCCAGCGCTTGTCCGGCAGCAAATGCTGCCCTATTCACTGAGAAATCGATCAATTTAGGTTAAAATTTTGATTCTCCCGCCAAATCGTAGGTTTTTGTAGTCACAAATGACGTCAGAAGCGCGTGTATTCAAGCGAAATTCCACTGCGTCATTCGGGTTTGCGGCCTTGCTGTCCGTCAGCCCTCCCAGATGGCGCTGCTATAGTCATCCACGAAACATTGTCCGCCATTTCTTTTTTTTAGCGTATTTGCACCTGCCTTGTTTTTGTTACTGTAAAAAGTGATCGTCTCATGAAACCTGGGGTATCCTCGACAAACAGGGTCACGTGAGAGAACGCCGCTTACGCCAATCGGCCAGTGTCCTGTAAAACAACTTCAAAGCGGCGGAGTGCTGTGCAGCTAAAACAAAAAACGTGCGTTTTTTTAAATTTCATTGTTTACCGCACCATTCTTACTGCTGTAAAATGAATATGCATTACACTTAAGCGCAAATAGTTCGTTCAGAAAGCCTATAAGCTGTGCCTAATTTCCGTTTACTTTTTCCGTCCTCAGCCAATCGCACAGCTGAGCTCATGTGACATCATAGGTTCTGTTGCGGGAAATGAGCTAGTGGATCGCATGGCCGTTCCGTTTTTTCCTGGTTATGTAGCTTATTTGAGCGAAGTGTGCGTTAACGGTGGTGTCGATATGATTCTATCGAGGCAATCTTTCAAATGAACCGAACTTGTGTTTTGTCCTCATGGCTCCTTTAAGTAGCTTCGTCACTTCCTTCTTCGCGCGCCCCGCTGCGGTGGCTCAGTGGCTAAGGCGTTGTGCTGCTTAGCACGAGGACGCGGGTTCGATTCCCAGCCGCAGCGGGCGCTTTTCTGATGGAGGCGAAAAGCGAAAACGCCCGTGTGTACGTGATTGCGGCACACGTTAAAGATACCCAGGTGGTCAAAATTAATCCGGAGACCTCCACTACGGCGCGCCTCGTCGCCTGCGTTGCGTCGTCGCGTTAAACCCTACAATCAATCAATCAATCAATCAATCAATCAATCAATCAATCAATCAATCAATCAATCAAAATCTATCTAAATCAATCTGTCTGTCTGTCTGTCCATCATTCATCCATCGATCCATCCATCCGTCCATCCAACTGTCCGTCCATCCATCCATCCATCCATCCATCCATCCATCCATCCATCCATCCATCCATCCATCCATCCATCCATCCATCCATCCATCCATCCATCCATCCATCCATCCATCCATCCATCCATCCATCCATCCATCCATCCATCCATCCATCCATCCATCCATCCACCCATCCGTACGTCCGTCCGTCCGCCCGTCCAATGTTTCTTCGCTTGTGTGGCTGCGTTCTTCTGCTTTCTTCTTCATCTGTGGTGTACTCTCATGTACGGCCACATCTCGCTACTGCCCAGATTAAGCTCGCGCTATGCAACATCTCGGGCCATAGAACGCTTTTTTTTTTTCAGCGAGAATACTTTTTATACGATTCTGACTGCTTCTCACTCAAGGACGTTGAAGGTCTGCGGAACTACGGGACATTTAAAGGGACCCTGCAACATTTTTTTCACTATTTTATGAGCCCTAAATGCTTTCACAACGTAGTCAACAAACACATCCCGTACTTAGAATGGAGATTACAAAGTACCTCAGCCAAAAAACACTGCCATCTGCCCGTCAGATAACTTAGAAAATGGTTCACGAAATTTTTTTTCTCTTTCCCGGTCTTGGCGTTCTTCGACTGCTGTCATTGCGTCATAACAGAGGTGTAGCGGCTGTTGGCCAGCTTTCATTCAACTGAAATCACGCACTGCCGCTCCGCGCTGGCGATAACTACAGCTGTCACAATGCTTTCAGACGCGAACGAAATAGCGAAAGGGCTCATCGGAAGTGTTGGTTGATTGATTGATTGATTGACTGTAGGGTCTAACGCGCCGACGCAACGCAAGCGATGAGGCGCGCCGTAGTGGAGGGCTCCGGGTTAATTTTGACCTCCTGGGGATCTTTACCGTGCGCCGAAATCTCGTACACACGGGCGTTTTCGCTTTTCGCCTCCATCAGAAAAGCGGCCGCCGCGGCCGGGAATCGAACCCGTGACCTCGTGCTCAGCAGCGCAACGCCTTAGCCACTGAGCCACCGCGGCGGTCATCGGAAGTGTTGCAGAGTCCCTTTATGTTTTTTTTTTTTTTGAAATCTTAAATTCTGGCAGAACGTAGTCGCCCAACACACCCGGTACTTAGACTAGGCTGTCGAAGGGTACCCCAGCTAAAAATTACTGCTCTATGCCCATCAAATAACTTTGAAACTCGTTCAAAAGATTTTTCTCTCTTTCCCGGTCTTAACGTTCGCCCGAATTATGTCACTGAGGCCATGAGGCGGCTGTTGGCCGGTTTTCCTTCCGTTGCAGCTATGAACGCTTTTCGATAGCAACTTTACAAATAAAGCCACATAAACAATTAAACGGAAGGCGTATCTGGTGCGACGAGCAATCACGCAGTGCCGCTCCGTGCTGGCGATGACTTTAGCTTTCGCAGTGTTTCCAGACGCGAAGGAAAGAGTGAAAGCGTTTATCGCAAGTGTTGCAGGGTGCATTTAAAGAATGCGAGGCGTTTCTCAAGCTACCGCGAAATGTCAGGTCACTTCAGCTCTCTGTCCCGTCTTTGCTCCCGCAGGAACCGGCTGGCGAGCACGGTGAACATGCTGGGCGACGCCGTGGTTGCCAGCGCGACGCAGGTGCTGTGTGCCACGTCGCTAGCCCGAAGCAAGCATGTCCCGGAGGCGCCACACGCTACGGAAGAGCCCAACGAACTCCCCGGCTAATGCGTACGCACGCTCCCCGACATTCGGGCTGCCCTGGGCACTTGTCGCGAAGGAACCCCCCAAGTGGCGGCATTTTTTGTGTGGATTCAATTTCATTTTCTGTGAAATAAAACCGTCAACGTAAGCTCTACGCCGCTGTACCGCGCTTCCCGGATGGGACAAATGAACGTACGACGGAGAGCGAACTAGCACTCATGGGCGATCGCTCTCAGGCTATGTACAGCGTATACAGTAAAAGCTCGTTAATTGGTTAATTCGAACTTCCGGTTAATTCGAACCGGAGGCCTTATACGCCTCGAGTGCGGCCTGTAGGAGCGCCACTGGAATCCCCCTAGCAGCCGCGGGAGTCTCCGGCCCGCTCCCCCCTGTCGCCGTTGCTTTTGGTGCTCGTTCAAGACTGCGATTTACCGTTTGTACGCGTTCTAAATACAGAATAATGTAAAACGGACACTCTGTTTTCAAGCGTGGTGTGTTTAGGAGAGTATAAACGTTTATGACGCGATTCGGTCTGTACGAGCGACAGGTGTGTGTCACAGGCCAGCGTCCCGAAGCCGGCATGTGCAAGCAGCTGATTGCAATTCCGCTGTCCTGAAATTTAGTGGCACTGTCTCCGCAAACAGTGTTTCCTCTGATGGTCATGTTGCGGCCATACACTATGTTGTAAATCGGCTTTGTGCGCTTACATAATCTAGCGGAGCACTCATACCTGACAGCACGCAAGTTACTCTTGCCAATACCACATATCTGAAATTGATCACTACCCTGGACGAGCCAATGCGGCATAAATTTCATAAACATTCTACGAAATAAGTAAGATGGATAATGTAAAATTATACTCGGGAGTCAGCACACGACGACAAATTTAATGCTGGGTCGTCTTGTCGCGAGGTGAGCGCTCGCAGATCATGTTACATTTATCCTCCACGAGAAGTGCGGAGGCGGGCCTATAGAGTAATCCGCGTCCGCGACTAAACTCTTCGAAACATAGTCATATGACACAGGGAGACAACAGAATCAAACATAAACCGAAATCAGGGCCTCATCAGATACCACACTCTTCCAACGAGCCGGGGTGTGCGAGATTTTGGCGCACGTTAAGGAACTCCAGGCAGTCAAAGTTAATCCGGAGCCCTCCACTACGGCGCGCCTCATCACCTCCGTTGCGTCGGCGCGTTAAAAAAGCCATGAAGAGAGAAAAAAAAGTTTGTTTTAATCGAAAGATTAGGTGTTTCATAGTACCCCAAGCGCTTTCCCGGAAGCAAATGATGTTTTATTCACTGAGAAATTAGGCAATTTAAGCCAAAATTTTAAATCTCCGGCTAAATTGCACATTTCGTGACGTGAACAATAGCGTTATACGAGCCGGTTCATGAAACAGATACTTAATATGTCGACTTAGTATAGCACCACACGCGGGAGTCAGACAGGAACCGGAACTCGTGCCGAAACCGAGACGGCGGCAGTTTTAAAAATACTGGTAAAACCTAGTGCACCCGCAGCCCTAGTCATGGAATCGCCTGATCCGGACAACAAAGCTCTCGTCGAGGAGCTCGGGCTTGCATTTAACAACCTTACCCCACTTGAATGCTCAATGCTTCTACGTGCATGAGCGGCAGGACTTGTGGGATACGCGGATAGACCATAAAGCGACCATTCCGCGATAGGCACAACAGACGAACGCCCAGCCATCGGCACCGCTGCCTCGTCAGCCGCGTCGCCACGGACGGATACAGTCTGGTACGTATGTGCCGTATTTTTATTACGGTTAATAATAGTTCAATTTCAGTAGCAGTATCGCTTATGCCAGTTGTCCGGTGTCGTGTATGGAAAGCCGTTCGCGCGAGCTCTCTGCTCCGACCAGAAAGATACGAGCGTCAATGCGCGGTGTGTACGGTATTTTTTTTCCAAGCTCAGTGCGCTTTGACGGCGATTTGACGAAGTCGGCGACGAGCGCCAGCATGTCCCAGGAGTGAGTTAACGTAAGGGTCCCTGCCGTAATAACTTCGTCAGAAATGAAGCGAGCACACTCGTACTTTCTTTAGCTCTCTTTCTCCTCCGTTTTCAAAGTTGACAAAACGTAGCCACTTGCTTCGCCGGGGTTCGTCGTTGGGCAGCACATGAAAGGACATCTCTTCACCGGCGGGGGTGTCGCCCTCCCATTTTTACGTGGTTTCATTAACTTATACCTTGGTTCTTGCTATAAGGAGTGAGTGGGCACATAGTTAACAACGCACAGCCTTTGAGTGTACTTAACATTTTCGCGTGGCTTATATTCCCATAAAAGGCACACGTTATTGTCAGCTATTGGGTTATCACATCCCAGAAACATATTTTTCTGCGACGTACATATTCGAAGCACAGTCGCATTTTTGTCGGCGCTGCAAAACGAACCAATCTCTTACGGTGCCAATATCAGCAAGTCTAAACGAGGCGGCAATAACTATAATTCACTTGTGCTGACGTCTTCGAAGGTGACAATGATGATATGCTGTTGCCGTCGCCGATGCCCGCAAGAGCGGCCAAGAAGCGCGCAGAACCGCCTGCCCGGGTAGCTTTTTTGGCGTTCGAGCGCTCTAACAAGAGGCAGCTGTTTTTTTTTAGTGCCCTAAACGTGCAATTTGCTTACACACGTCACCATAACAAGTTGTTTGGTGCGCGGAAAGGCAAAGAGAAGCGAAAGAGAACCAAAATAGTGCATGACCACCTATCAGCCACGCAGCGCTAATCCCGTAAACACCGCGGAGAAGCGGCGACAGGCGGCACAGCGATCGCGAAACTCGACGCGGGGAAAAACTCCCGATAATTCGAACAGGAACCGGTATCCAGAACGGGTAATTCGAAGTGTGATCCCCTGGTTTCCATCGCTACTCGCAGAAGGAGTCGGCCCAGAGTGATTACAATGGGTTGCAAATACAAACTAAACCAAGTTTACTACAGGTGCAAAACGATGAAACAGAAAAACAACAGCGTGGCGCGCGCACTACGCTCCTGCAACAGCTTATTTCGCTTCTACAGAAGGCGCCGCGCCACCGGTGCCAATGCTCTGGCGCATCCCATTACTATTTAGGAAACATTATTTACGAAATCACGTACCTGCCACAAACGTGTAGTAGCGCCCAGTTCGCGATAACAAATCCAGAGGTGGCTTCTTTGTGTTCTGCCCGTGCAGGGTGGCGTGATTCCTGTTCATTCTAGCGCCCACACGCTAATTCGAACTCCACTTAATTCGAACAATTTTATGGTTCCCTTCGAATTCGAATTAGCGAGCTTTTACTGTATATACTACGACAGCTACTGACGTACGGTTATTCGATTATGACGGCTTTGCAGAGAGGATAATTCATTAGTGCGCGTCGTAAAATGTGCGCTCGCGTTTTAAGTAGACATCAGGTTATATAATTTCAAGTCACAACTCCTCCTCCCCACCACTCTTGTATTCAGGAGAAGGAATTAGTCAATCGCGCTCTTTTCTGGTTAACTTTCGTGCCGTTCTTTTACTGTCATATATACTTCCTTGATCCCTCCACCGTTAACGAGCAATGGAAGGGGTTGCTATTTAATTAGAATAAAAGAAAATGCGAGACTCTCAACAATGACATCCAGTGCGTTAATAAATACAAACGAAAGAGCACAAACAAGCCTAAACAACGCCTTAAACCACTACTATTGCCAAATAGTCAATTCCACTTACAATAATGCAAAAGTCCTTGCAACCAGACCATACAGCCAGATGGAAAATACTTGATTTTCAATAGATACGGAAGATTAAGGGCCGTCTCGAAGTCTGTGGTCTCTATTCCGATGTGATGCGGTTCACAAAGGCAGGCGCTCCATTCTCGGTCGAGGCGGCCGCTTTCTGATGGAGGCGAAAAGCGACAACGCCCGTGTTGTGGAGATTTCTGTGCACGTTAAACATCCCCAGGTGGTCGAAATAATCCGGAGCCCTCCACTGCGGCGCGCCTCATCCTCTGGGTAGCGTGGGCGCGTTAAACCTCAATCAATCATCGTCAATCAAAAAGGCGATTGCCGGCGGTTGGCGCGTTGACGGCGATGATGCCAGCGAGTCCTGTTATCGTTTCCCTGATGTAAGCTCACTCACGTGCTCCTTAGAAGTGCGACTATGCTTCGTCGTGCTATAAAAGCGGCACCGAGATTAACTTAGAAGTGCACCGCGGCTCCTTAAATACAGTTGCTCGAATACATTGAGTTTCGAAACACACGACTGTAAATATGCAAGAACGACACACCATTCTGCACGTACTGTACGTAAGGTACCAATAAAGACTGTCAGACGATTTGGCTGTGATAACAATAAAATATCGCAATGTCTAGAATGTCGTCCGACGACATTCGAATATTTACGACTAGGCAAGCACAACCCCAAGCGTCTGTCGCTCTGGTGTACTAAATGTTCCATCATAGCTTCTTGATGCCAAAAACAATGGTTCGAGACCGGCTCTTGCCTCAATGATTTTTTTCACCTGTGAATTGAGTTATAATTTTCATGGCTTAAGTTTCTTTTTGGCGTTTTGAATGATTGCTTCGCCTTCGTTAGGTCGCGGTATGCTTGGTTAGGCTGGTTTGTTCTGGGATACCTTACTTTACGTTACGTAGGGCAATGAAGTGCCCGGTGGGGAATTTTTTTGGCTGTGTCTAGAGCTGTGTCCGACAGTCGAGACAAAATTCCCCCCCCCCCCCCTCACCCGCAGCTTACTAAAACTGAAGTAGTATTACTCCGGAGGCTTCAAACAAACACTTTTCCTCACCCAACTTGGCTACAACGGATGTACCCCACCAATACCCTGCCACATGTAAATTCTGCCCTAACCCGTGTACCCTCACACACATGGTCTTGCGGTGCGCACACAACCCGGCCCTCCCACCTTTACCCCCCCTTTCCTCTCCCTCCCTGAGCTGCGGGAGAACCTGACGACCAGCGCCGGCTTGGATGCACAGCAACTCCTGGTGTCCAGGGCTGAGACAGCAAGGTCGTCCCATGGTCTCCTGGACGGAGGAGCCACTCCCACATCACCAGGCTCACAATAATGTTTTTCCTCCTCCTCCTCCTCCGCCTCCTTCCACCGGCGTTTTGTAAAAAAAAGAAGTTCGCAGTGTCTTAAGTGCCGTCCGACGGTGTTCTAGCTTAGCGCTACAGCCATGGATATAGTGCCGCCCGACGACATTCGAATACCTAGGATTAAGTCGGCACAGCACAAAGTGTCGGCCGTTGTGTTGTAGAAGTAATGTCTTAGCGCTCCTTTGCTTTTCTTTTTCATCTACTACTACCTACCATTAAGGACGGAATAATCTGCTGCAGTGTTGGCCAGTGTTGGCCACCGTTGGCTAAGTTTGTTTAAATCTACAGGCTACCGGTGAGGACGCAAGGGATACCACTCGCTGCGGAAGCAGTTCGTTTTGAACGAGGAAATGCAAAAAAGACAACAGTATTTTATTTTTGTGGACTCCTCATACCATACTCATAACATAGTACTACTACTACTCATAAGTTATATTAATATCATTCCTAACAGTTTTTATGGCTTAGATTGGGTTTCGGTTGTTAGGTGCTTCTGTCGTTCGGTTACCTTACGTTACGCTGGGGCAAGCGATGTTGTGCCAGATGCGGCATCTTTTTTTTTTTTTTATGAAACACCGGTAGACGTCGATATAGTGGAGTGCTTATAGTAACGTCGGACGGCACTCTACAGACAGCCTTCTCGTTTAGACGTTAACACAGCAATATCGATTCGCCTTTCATATTTCACACATATGCAAGTGGGCGTCGTTGCACATGCCCGAGGCTACAGCGCCTGTATTAACACGCGTTGCGTAGTCGTCACGTCTAACGCTTTGGTTATTATAGAGAACCAGGAGCCTGTGAGAAAACCGCTCTCCTGTGTCTAGTAGGGCCTGAGAAAATAAACGCAAAGTTAAAAAAAAAAAGACCACAGTGGCCTTTTTTCTCTTTTTGTTGTGCTATATCTCACGGATATCTTCGTTCAAACAAAGGCAAAATCCTGTCTCGATTTCGCACACAAATCAATCGCCTCCTAATGGCGCGACGTTAGAGCCTCCCATAAAGCCGGCAGTGCAAGCTGAACTTCAAAGCGTTTGGAAAAGACTTTTAACAAACGTCAGTGGGGGTGCTGCGCGCAGAAGTTGTCGAAAAAGCGTATCTGTGCCTTTTAAGGGCTTTTTAGTCCGCATTGCGACATTCTGGATCAAGTAAACTCCGCTTCGGAAGCAGTGGGGCTTTGAGTTGATGCTTTCATTTAGTGACGGCAGCGGCAACGATACCGCTGCCGTCCCTAAATGCAAGGAAGCAAATATAATGACCTGCCGTAACTGTAAGAAGCTACCGACCCAAAATGTCCGACTAAAATTAAGGCTGATGCTGAACTAGCCGCAAAGCGCCGACCACGGTCACAGACCCGAGGGAACAGATACGGTCCCCTTCGATCACCGAGCGGTGGCAGAATACCCGGACAATGCGATGTGGAGTTATCATATCATGCCTCGCAAGAGCGTACCACTACAGCGCTGCCATCGTCAGCAAATGGCGAAATGCACGGACAGCAGCAACGTTCGAGCTACTCGCAACCGGCGCATGTTGATCGTAAACGGCACGTCTCCTACGCCGCGGCGACCACAACACCCAGCCAGCTCGAAGAGACTGCAAAGACATCGACTAGTGCTACAAAGGAACAACCTCCACCGAAGGGCATCCTGCAAGAGGAAGCCACTACTCAAGCCGAGTTGGAAAAGCTCGCGCAAGAAGCAGATGACCTTCGACGACGGCTCGAAGAAACGGAAGCGCGGCATACCGCCCTCCTCAAGCGACTCCGTGCTGCACGGCGGGAACAGCCGTAAATCGGGCGACTACCTGCACAGGAGGTTTCCGCTACGGCAGCCATGCAACCGACGGGCCTGGCACAGCTGCTTCATCAACTGTTTCAACCGCTGCTTCAAGCACAAGAAAAGCACTACCAAGCACAACAGCAACATTTCCGAAGTCAACATGAACTCCTTCAGCGGCTTGTCACCTCCCGCGCTTAGCTACGCGGCCTTGGACCGGCCGCTCGGCATTCACCCTCACCTAGTGTTCGTGAGACTATCAGGAACTGGGTACGTGACCTTCGATCAATCTACGGACTCGACAAATACTGTTAACTGGACATGGCTCCGCCACTAATAGTGGCGGCCAAAGGTCGTTTCTCCGTGCAGCCAAAGATTGGAACGACCTTCCCTGCTCCATTGTTTCAACCACCTGCCCATTAAATTTCATAGCAAATGTCAGTAGTCACCTGTGTTCATAGAACTAATGCGTTCAAATGTGTATTTTTCTGTATATCCACCCCTTATGTAATACCCCCCAGTGGGGTCCTTAAGGAAATAAAAATGAAAATGAAAAATGGAACTGTCGCGGACTCCGCCATAAAATCTCCGATTTTGGGCTTTACCTTCAATCCCTCCCACACCCTCCATCTATCATACTATTTCAGGAAACCCACGGTGTACACAACATTGCAGAGTACGATTCATTCATGCAGCCCAGTATACCGACTCGCCGCGATCCCAATCCTCGTACCTATGTTGTGACATATGTCCTCCGCACATTACCAACTCACCAGGTAGATATTTCCGCATACAACTCGACCACGTCGGAATCGGTCCTTGCTCTCACTCAATTTCCTGGATGCTCTGCACCACTGGTTGTCATGAATTCGTATTGGCTTCCTAAGGCGAGACCCGCTTTGGGGTGGGTCGGTAAGCTCCTCCGCTCTACCGCAATCATGTTGTTCTTTGGGCTGGGGATTTTAACGCTCCACATCCCGATTGGCTCTACACCTACACCTCACCATCAGGTCAACTTTTAAGGCGGGTCACTCAGCAACTCCGATTCTCTCTGCTTAATGACCTAACCAGTCCCACACGACAAGGCAATAGCTGCCAGAGAGACACGGTTCCCGATCTCACTTGGGCAATAGGCTTACCTTCGGCTATACGGGAGGTCCAAGATAATTCTCTAGGCAGTGATCACCAGATTATTCACACAACTGTACCCATGAATGGGGCTTCGATTCCGTCACCGAGAAGTGCTCGCCTTACTAATTGGAGTGGTTTTCGGGACTCAATCGATACGCCTGCGATATCTGATTTAAGTACCTGGAATTCACCAATTCTTGACGCCTCTCGACACCACACCAAGCTTATTGCTCTCTCCGACACACGCCCGGCAGTTGATGCACATCTCTTACGACTTTGGGATCAGCGCCATGCGCTTATGCGCCGATGGAAGCGAAATAATAAGCGCAATCGCTCCCTCAAAGCACGCATCGATGCCCTCACAATCGAGGCTCTAGAATATGCGCGCACTCTTAAAACATCCAACTGGCTGTCTTTCTGTGACTCTCTGAGTGGAACGCTGCATACAACTCGAATTTGGCAACTTATCCGTTCTATGTCTGGACAGGCACGACGATCCACGCACATCACATCGCTGCGGCTGCAGACAGGTTAAGACCTGTCTGGCAAACTTCAAGCGTCTTTCTTTCCTTTTCTTTCTTTGCCTCCTCCTCCACCTCCTGTCACTTGTCCCACTCAGGAACCTATTGACGCAGAATTTACGTTTTCTGAACTGCGCGCAGCACTCACCGATTGCAAACGACACACAACACCAGGACCGGACATGATTACATACTCCCACTTAAGGAACCTTCCGGACTCCGCTCTAGAAATTCTAGATTTCATCAATGAAGCCTGGCGAATAGGCTCTATCCCCCCTGAGTGGAAGACTGCTAACATCCGCCCCATCCCCAAACCAGGCAAATCACTTGCTTTAAACAATCTATGCCCAATTTCACTTACGTCCTGTGTTGGAAAACTGATGGAACGTATGGTCCTGCATCGTCTCACCTGGCTTCTCGAACATAGCCAATTCTTTGACGGGACTATGACTGGGTTCCGCGCTCACAGGTCAACACAGGATACAATGCTGCGAATCCAACAAGAGGTGTACGCATATCCGAGTGCAGCCCAACTTGGAGCAATCGTGAGCCTAGACTCCCAAAAGGCGTTTGATGCAGTTTCTCACTCGGCCATTCCTGAGCAAATCCGGATACTTACGATTAGCTCCCGACTGTACAACTACATTCACAATTTTCTGACCCCGCGACTTCACTCTCTGGTGTTCGAGGACTACCGCCAAACCCCCTGGACTCCTACCAAGGGCGTTCCTCAGGGATCTGTCCTTTCCCCTATACTCTTTTCAATTTGCCGCTTCGACCCCTGCCTCGTCTGCTCCATTCCATTCCTATTCTCCCCTTTGGACTGTACGCGGTCGATATAACCCTATGGTGTTCTACAGGCAGCCCAGCTGAACTGTCCGATACACTTCAGGCTGGTATTGATGCTGTCCACTCTTTCGGGTCAAGCGTATAAGTCTCACACTATCTCCACAGAAATCTGAGTACCTCGTGGTCACTGACGAGCGTTTGCGGGCTTAAGCTAGCGACCAACGTTCTCAAGTAGAACTCACGATTGATACCACCCCTCTCCCACGTAAGGCCTGGCTGCGCGTCCTCGGCGTTGACCTGCAGGATGATGGGAAGGCCTATCAGTGGCTCAATCGATGTAAGGTGCAAATCACCCAACTCACATAATCGGCCGGCTGACCCGACGTCGCCAAGGCCTACGAGAACGCAATATTACGAGACTTGTGAACTCTCTAATATATACTCGCATTATTTACGCCCTGCCATACGTAAAATTAACGTCATCGCCGCAATCCCAGCTCGAGCGGCTCCTCAGGCCTGCCACACGCCTGGCTCTATAGGGGTACCTAGATACACCCCCCTCGCTAAATTAAATGCTGCTCAGCCATCCGCGTCACTGTCAGATCAAGTTGATCTTCATTTGGCGGCACAACACACTCGTCTCCAGCTTACTTGGCATGCCCGTCTTCTGCTATCCTCACTTCATTACGAGGTATCGTCCTTACCCGACATTGCACCGACATACCCCCCTTGGTATCCCCTCCCTTCGCGTAACAGTTCCTACCATTCCAATCAACGTATCCGCAACCTCACATCCAGGACGTCGTCGGGCTCGAATATGCACTCTTCGATACCGCTACGGTGATCTAACAACAGTTACGTTCACAGATGCCTCCTTCTCCACCAAAGACGCACGCGGGGTCACAGTATAGTTGTTCGTCCTGCCCACCCGCCCTTTCAGAAAAGATACTCGGGCGTTCCTTCCGTCCTGTCTCTCGAGGCTCAAGCAATCACTGACGCCATCTTCCCGGTAACCACGTGATTCTCAGCGGCAGTCAGGATGCTCTCCGCTTGTTTCAGGAGCAGTTGCTTCCCATCAATATGACGCGTGCACTTCACTCTCATCTGGCCAAACACACTGGTACTAGCTACGTGCTGAACTGGGTTCCTGGTCACGCAGGCGTCCCGGGCAACGAGCTGGCTCATCAGCTCTCCCGTGCTCTGTCCCAACCAGAAGACTCGGAGACGCCCTGGCCAACCCCTTTCCACCCACCCACGCAGGCGCGACAAGCCCGTCTACATCGACGCCAGACTGTGCACGAGTTCATTCATTCATTCATTCATTCATTCATTCATTCATTCATTCATTCATTTTTATTTCCTTAAGGACCCCACTGGGGGGTATTACATAAGGGGTGGATATACAGAAAAATACACATTTGAACGCATTAGTTCTATGAACACAGGTGACTACTGACATTTGCTATGAAATTTAATGGGCAGGTGGTTGAAACAATGGAGCAGGGAAGGTCGTTCCAATCTTTGGCTGCACGGGGAAAAAAAGAAGCGGAAAAGGTGACAGTTCTGGTACGATAACGGGACACTTGAAGTGGATGGCCGGTGCGGTGTGAAATGTATGTCGGGGGAAGGATGTAGGGGGCTACATTTAGTGAAGAATGAAAAATTTTGTGAAAGAGGGAAAGGGTGGCGATACGGCGGCGGACAGAAAGTGGTGATAAGCCAGATTGTGCTTTCAAGGATGAAACGCTAATGTTGTACGAGTACAGGGAATGAATAAATCGGGCGGCACGATTTTGGACAGATTCAAGATCATTTATGAGATATGTTTGGGGCGGGTTCCATATGGCGGAGGCATATTCAAGTTTTGATCTGATGAGGGACTGGTAAGCGAGCAACTTTACGTGAGGGGGCGCATGGCGTAGGTGACGTTTTAGGAAGCCAAGTGTTTTGTTTGCGGATGAAATGACGTTAGTAATATGCGCATTCCAAGTAAGATCGCAAGACAATGTGACACCTAGATATTTGTAGGATGATTGTGACTGTACAGTGACGTTCGCGATGTGATATGAAAAAAGAAAGGGATTTTTACGGCGGGAAAAGGAAACAAGTTTACATTTGTTCGGGTTAAGAGATAGAAGCCATTTATCGCACCATTCTTGAATGTGGTTAAGGTCTTGCTGGAGGACCACTTGGTCGTGAGCGTTAGTTACTGTTTGATAGATTACGCAGTCATCCGCAAACATGCGGATTTTGCAAGATACGCTGAGGGGTAAGTCGTTAATGTATATTAGGAATAGAAGGGGGGGCAAGAACCGAACCTTGAGGTACACCTGATGTTACTTTGAGACACTCTGAAGATTTGTTATTGACATGCACGAATTGAGAACGGTTAGTTAGAAACGCTTCGATCCACTTTAGTACATCTGTGTTTAAGTTTAACTGGGATAATTTTAGCATAAGTCTTTGGTGGGGAACTGTGTCGAATGCCTTTGCGTAATCTAGAAAGATAGCGTCAGTTTGTAAGTTGTTGTCAAGGTTAGCATGCAGGTCGTGAAGAAAGATTGCTAGTTGTGTTTTGCAAGAGAATCCTTTCCGAAAACCATGTTGGCTAGGATGAAAGAAGTTGTTAGAGTCTAGAAAGTTTACAATCTGAAAGTAGATGACATGTTCCATGATTTTGCAGGGGACGCTTGTTAGAGAAATGGGCCGGTAGTTCAGCGGACAGTTTTTATCACCTGACTTGTAGATGGGAACGACCTTGCCCATTTTCCAGTCATCTGGAAGAATTCCGGTGGAGAGCGACTGCGCATACATCAAACACAGAAATGGGGCGATAGCGTCATGAATGTTTTTTAGTACTTTTGAATTAATTTCATCGACACCACCTTACGAGGACAGTTTCATACGTTGGATGACAGATGAAATACCGCCTGTGCAAAAATCAATGGGGCACATACTGGATGTTAACAGTACCATGGCGGGAGGGGTAGGTACGCTGAATTCGTTAGTAAATACAGACGAAAACGCGGTGTTAAAAGCATTCGCGCATTGCTTGTCCGTGAGCACCTGACCAGATTCGTTAGTAAGGTTGATTGTGTTAGCAGATTGAGGGTTGACGACTAGCCAGAATTTTTTTGTGTTGCCGGTAAGCATGCCTGGCAGGTCTTTGTTCAAAAACTTATATTTCGCGTTAATTCTTTTTCGGCTGTATAGTACTTCTCCCAAGCCTCAGGTGTTTCTTTCGTTTTCGCTGCTCGAAAAAGGCGCTTTTTCCTGTTCGCTAGCCTCTTCAGTTTGTTCGTGAACCAGGGTTTCTGTGGCGTGGTAGATAGTGATACCTTGGGGATAAATTTGTCGGTTAGTTCGTTCAATTTGCGTTTAAATATCGCCCAGTTATCGTGCACAGATCGGGTATGAAAGTTATGTTCAAAAACCGGAAAAAAGTTTTGTATTGTTGTGTTGATGGCTTCATAATTACCCTTATTGTACAAGGTAATTATTTTCTCGAGTTTTTCTCGACGCTGAAGGGGGAACGAAAACTCTGCGTGTATTACTCGGTGATCACTAATTTCGGGTAGGTATGAGATTGAGGACAAGCAATCAGGATGGTCTGTTAGTATTAAATCTAGGATGTTAGAACAGCCGCCTGCAATGCGCGTGGGCTCTGACACTAGTTGTGTTAGGTTGAAATTCAGGCAAGTGTCTATAAAATCTCTCGTTTCGACATCGTATGCTGACGAGGGTGTGGGGTCGTGCCAATTAATTTTAGGAAAATTATAGTCACCAAAGAGTAAAATGTGGTCAGCAATAGACAGTTAGTCAGCAATAGGCAGACTCTACCATCTCCATCTCACCTCTTACCCCGGGCAGATGCTTGTCTTATCCGGCAAGCGCAAACGGACAGCCTTCCAACCCCACACATACTAGTACATCAATTAGAAGGCCTTCGCAGCCCTGCACGGTGCTCTAAGTATTCTGGCTTTTCCAACACGACGCATGTTCTTTGGGACTGTTCTGCTTCGCAACCATCACTCTCAATTTACCTTAAATCCCTTTCACCTCCTCCCCCTTCTCTCCAAGATTGGCTGGCGCCGCCGGTGGGACCGGACCAAGCGGCCTGGTGGCGAGCTCTGGTGGCTCACATTCGTCAGGTCCTCCCGTCTGTATAGATAATTATTTTCCCTCTCAGAACCCCGGACTTTGGGGGTCTTTTTTTGTGTGTGTGTGTGTCAATAAAGTTTACCAACAACAACAACAGAACGTTGGAATGTTCGAACCATTATGGAGAGTTGGTCTGTGCTAGGCGGCGCATGCGCCGTGTCGTCGATGACTCTCACGCACACGGCGATTGCCACATAGTGGCACACGCTTTGCGAGATTTAGCTGACCGTTTTTCACGGTCCGCACCTCTCCGATAGCAAGTGGGAGTGCCATTGCGCATGCGTGACACGCTTGGCAGCGAACGGCACCGGCTCCGGTTTTGCTGAGCCATAGATAGCCTTCTGTACAACCGACTGTGCCTGCTTTGTCACCCCGAAACCCATTGGAGCGGCCCGTTCACCGTGGGGGCGCCAAGTTCCCAGGTTTTTCGACGGCCATGCCGATGCGAACTGCTGTTTGAAACGGAGGTGAACCGAAACTCACCTTGGCGTCGACTGCTACGCGAAGGCGTCTTCCAAGTTACAAAAGTCCGCAAAACGACGGGCTTGAACTTCATGAGCCAGTATTAAAGACCGAAGCTTTATGCGTTGCGTCGCAGAACTACTAAACGACGTTCAGTGTACTGTTCCCGCCTGCACGCTCGCCCTTTTGGGTTTCACTACGGGAGTTTCACAAAAAAAATGTATACATGTCCTCGCGGTTGTCACTGCGATTAGAGCCAGGTAACTTTTATCCCCCTCTATAGGAGTTGATAAGTGAAAAATAATTATTCTTGATTCGGTGTTTACTGATAATTTAGTCATACCAATTAAATTTTGTTGGAAGAAGTCGAAACAGTTGAGCTCCCCTTTTTTACTTACGAGTCCATTCAGTCTTGTTATGCGGCCAATATTTTTAACGACCCCCAAAAGGGTACGTGCCCGCCCTCCTCCATCCCCTCCCTATTTCTCCGTCGCCGCTGCTCCACGAAGTGGTGCAATCGCGCATGTAGTAGATATATTGACGACGCGGTAATCAGCAATTCCTGGCTGCTGTTCAAAGAATGAAGATTTCAAACTTTTGCTCAAGGCGATGCTCAGTATTTGAGAGCCCCTTGTACGCTTAGGATAAACATTCAGCATGCACTTAGCTTGTTTCTCACTCTACTTCTCCCCGGTATATCCTTCCCTCGCCAATCCCATACAGAATAACCGATCCATTCCCAGTGGGTCACAAACCCACTAGTGAACTCACCCGTAACATTTCTGGCTGAATCGAGGGAAATGCAGAAAGAACACTTTTGCGTTAAATTATTTGCGAACGAACAAGGTAGCCCGAGAAAGACCATCTCTTTTGTAATTACGCTCTTAAGTTCTAGCGTTACCCTAGCTAGATGGGTTTATTTCTGGCCTCATGAATTTCTATACCTTTTTTCAAACTGGAGTTGCCCATCAGTGCTAGAGCCAGAGTCACCTTTATACACCACGTTTTTTTTTTTTTTTTTGGAAAGGGCCTTAACAACTTTTTTTTAAAAAACAGGTGTGTCGACAAATGTTGACCGTGCCCTTGCCAACATAGGAGAAACTGGGATTAGGGCACCGCCAGAGAGAACGGCGGAATTTCTGGTAGTGAGCAGGCACAAGGCGTTATACAGGAGGCTAAGGCTGAGCGCGCCGCCAATACCGGAGCGGACCGTCGAAAACGATCAGCTAAAACTCACTGGCGCTCCAATCGTTCAACCATGGAGTTGTATGTGGGACGTAGACATGTGACTTTCTAAACTTAGGCGAAAAGCAAAAACGCCCGTGTGTACGAGATTTCGGCGCACGTTAAAGATCCCCAGGTGGTCAAAATTAATCCGGAGCCCTCCACTACGGCGCGCCTCATCGCCTGCGTTGCGTCGGCGCGTTAAACCCTACAATCAATCGACTTTTTAAACTTGGGTTAACTTGAGGCTTGGCGCTTGTTATGCGTACTTGGCTTCGAATTTTTCTACGCCATTAGTTTCAGTTTCAGCGTTGAAAGCGTCGATGGCTTTACGGGGTAGAATTCCTGTTAGCGCCCGATTCCAAGGGCTCCGATGAGCAAATACTGCTCCGCTGAAATGAAATTGATGCCGAAAACAGTAGCATCGCCATGTAGCCTCTACTCTAGCACTAGTCATGTTCTACGGCATTTCTCAAAAAAGACGCGCACTCGAGATTCCTCATAAGGTAGACAATACGAGCACGCTGTTCCATCTTAGTTCCGGTTCATGACGACGTCTGCGAGAACAACACGAGCGCAGTAGCGGCTAAGCCAAATAAGAAAACCTTTACCAGCAGTCGGTGTATGTCTGCACCGTGGACCGGTAACGTGGACGGTCGGGTGGGTCAGCACCATAGTAGTCAGCACCTTATCACGGCGGAAAGCGGCGAAACAGGCGAGGGCAGGGGCCCTATTCTCGACTGCACAAATTCTCAGGGAACTGGGAATTTGTCGAGTTTTTCTGATTGGCTTTCAATGTTGGTCACGTGCTTCCGGTTGACAAAGCGGTTGTTTGTGCCTTCGTCATTTTGACATTTTATGACGTTTACAGGCACCAGTTCTGCCGCTTGCCTAATCTCTGTTTATTGGAAGCGCATAATTCTTGGCCGGCAATGAAAAACTAGACTAAATGCACCGGACATGACAACGTAGGCCTGTATTTGCTATTCAACAACAATACTGCTTGTAATACACGCCCTCTCTGTGATTAGCTGAGAAGGCGTGGCGTAATTTAAACAGAACGATCACGTTACACAATGGCAACTTCAGCCTGCGCAAAAGTGGCGTAATGTTACGTAACAGCTTCAAAATGGCGGCTGATTTTGCCGCGAAATCGGGCCAAACATTTTACCGACCTTCGGCGCTGCGAAATGCCCGTGAATTTGCAGCAGGCGCAGTTTTGTATGAAGCGCGGGTTAAAGCATGCTTTCTACAGAAAGAAATAATAGTTTCGACTGTTTACAAGTCAGCGATCACGGAGCATACAAATAACGTGCAGTATTTTGCTTTTATATTTGGCAATAAAATTAAAAATTATTTGTTTGGCGTAACCGCAACGTAAGAGGGCAGTACAAGCCTCTTCATGACAAAGAGAACCCAATGCATGGCATTTGTAAGCTGTTGGGTCACGTGATCGAACTTAAGAAAAAAATAACGAAGAAAAGTGACTCTGGTTCATTACAGCGCTGATTGAAGTCGAGATTGACGAATGAGTGAATCGGCGACATCGGTGCGCTCCGCGGTTTTCAGGCGTAGCGCTTCGCTGCTCTTATGTGTCAGAAGCGATGGTCGCGGCCGTCTTTTTCTGTGATCACGCCATAAACTTGTAACATAGCAGCAGACGATGGCGTGGCGGCGGTGGCGGCAGGGAAGGTGATAACGCAACAAAGCTTGCATTGAAGCAGAGCCCAGCTATGTTACTAAAAGCGATTGAAAGAAATAAATAGATACGGTAAAAAAATTGTGTGATGTTCTTTAGCTCGACATCCGCCTTTCGCTCGCTTTTGGATCAACGTTACTCGTGCCTTGCCTTGTGGTGTTGACGCCAATTTTGACCTGCAGAAATGTGTTTCTCTTGCCAGTCTCAGCTACCGTCTTGATTTTTAAAGGGGTCCTTAAATGCCTTCCGCCGATGCATGGATGTACATGTAACCAAATAAAGCAATGTATTAGCAATCTCCTCCTGCAAGAATTTTGTTAAAGCGATGAGTATTAGCTGAGAAATCGTAAATCAAAAACCGCGAATTATCGTCGCGCCGTATTTCCTCCTCCTTTCAACTGTTTCTTCGCTGTTGGCCTCCCCTCCCATGATGCTCCGCTCCTCAGCGGTGACGTACTTCCGCTATTGCGCTCCCACAGACTGCCGTCTGCTACGGGCCAGCTCTTTCGGCTTTTTCATCTCTGTAGACACCATGGACACAGGCTGGAAAAGCGAACGAATGACCTGGCCGCATGTGTGCGGCCTGGCCTTGCCCTTTCGCGGTGCACGTAGCTGCAGTTGGTATCGGCGGCGAACTCGCAGCCGCGTGGGGAGAATCGTGCGCTCGTTCCCTTTGGTGCACCGCGCACTGTTTATCCAAAAAGCGCGGTCTCAGATGTGGCCCCGCTGGTGCCGGGTGTTATTTTGCGGTGGTTGTAATTCCTACTACCGGCGGCATGTGAAAAAAGACATTTTCAACCGACACAGAACCCGTGCACAAAACGCGCCGGATCGGATCGCTTTATCAGCGGCGATGAACGTGAAGGCGAAGAGCAAACCAACGCTGCACTCGATCAGCGAGAACCCGTGTTCTGACAAGCTGCACCCATGTGTTGCATTCAACACTGACGGGAAAGCGTTTGTTTGCACTTGTTTGGATAGTCGTAAAATGTCCAAACACTCCGGCACTCCGCTAGCAGATCAGCCGGCGAGACATTTCGGAAAACATTTGACAGATGGCGCCGTATGCATTAGTGTGTCGCTACGCAAAACTGATGAAACGCTCTACTAAAACTCCCATCGCGGTGTCACGTAGCGGGACGCAAAAATTTAGCGTTTAGAGTATGCAAAGGCCACAAACGCTGTACTAAAACTCTATTAGCAGCAAAATAGCGTGCGTATGTGAAACCGCTTGCGTTTACAAAGCTGCACGCCGAGCGCGTACGTTTCAAACCTAGTGACATCGTTTAAATACACTGGCAAGCACAGTGTAACGTAGTCAGATATCAACCGTATGCTCAGGCGACAAGCAAGAGCTTGTTTTATGTGGGGCGGAGATTGCGCATAAAGGCCCGTTCGCACTTGCGACGAAAGCGAGTGAGAGCGGCAGGAATTCCGTCGCTTTGTCGCGCGACGATCGTTTTTGTCGAATGGTCGGGACAAATTTTGGTTGCGCGACAGAATTCCCGTCGCTTTCGCTCGCTTTCGTCGCAAGCGGGAATGGAAAGTTCTGCCGCTGCCGTCTGCTACGCAGCTCGGAGGTAACCGCGCGATCTGCTCGGGCCGGATGAACGCGCACACTCCCGCACGGCAGCGCCCCAAGCGGCAGACGGCTGCGTACATCGCTCCCGGCGCCCGCCTGGAGCCCGCCCTCGGCACACTAGCCAGTATATTTCAGGCACTATAATGGAGGAAAGATTTTTTGCTTCCGATGAACCTAGTTCTTTGCCCCTGTGTTTTTAAATACGTGAAGTGGTTAGCACGTCGTCCTCACGCAGCTCTGTATCGTCGTAGCATCGCTGATTGTCCGAACGAAGCTTGCAGCTAAGCCAATGCAGCGACCGAAGCTGTGTGTGTGTGTGTGTGTGCATCGCCTCCTGTGTGTTGCGGACGCGTTCGTTTCGCGATGAAATGCGACATTGTACTTCTGCGGGTGGATAGTGCTTCCCATGGTCTGGATTATCTTTCTCGAACGACGTACCACTCAACCTCGCATGGGGTATGTGCAGTGTGCCTGGCTAAAAGCCTTCTCGCTTGCGCACCAGAGTTGTGACTTGCTGCTCGTCCCCGCAAATCGGGTGTGAGGTGAGTGCCGAATTTACGACGGGCAGGAGGAGGCAACTCATCGTCTGTCAATCGCGGTTCAGACTTGCAACGCATGTTGTGACGTTGCGTTCGTTCGAAACGCATCTCTGGATTGTTTTGAAGTTGAATAAAATGTACGCGTCAAACCCGGGCATTCGGCTCAGGGCGTTCTCTGCGATTGCACCAAAGAAGTGCCACGGGACTTTCTTTATGGTACGTACTCACGTAAGATAAAATCCACGTCGTGTTATGGCCGTGTTGCATTCAACACAAACGGTTAAGCGTTTGTTTACACTTGTTTCGTTTGTCGTAAAATGTCAAAGCACTCCGGCACTCCGCTGGCAGATCAGCCGGCGAGCCAACGCTGAGCAGACGACTAATCTCTTTGCCGGAAGTGCGTGAAAAAGCCGCCCAATAGCAGGATGTCTAGCTCATGACGAACATCTGGGAATCGATGATGTAGACATGTGAAGATGGCGGCGTCCAAAAACACGAAGGAAAGAGTGAGAAAAAAGCGACAAACTTTGCAACAAAAGTGTGAGCTTTCCGCTGCGCGTAAAATAGTAATACTTGGCACAGGTGACGTTGGCGACCCAATCTAGCGATTGCGCTAGTTCATTCAGTGTGCTCAAAATGCCTTTCAGGGCCCCTTTAATGCAGAGCATTTCTTTAACTCACGATGTCACCCGGCGTTGTCGGCGTGCCTCGGCGTCCGCAACAGCCGTTCCAGGTGCGCCCTCTCCCCCACTCCTCCTCGCCTGCTCTCCGCTGCTCCTCGCGTGTTCTCTGCGTGCTCGGATCGCGTTCAGCAACAGGTGGGGCGCGCATGCGTCGTAGTTTGGCGCGGGAGCAACAACAGTTGTGGCGTGATCGTGACGTAGTCGTGACGTGGTCGTGGCGCGGTCGTGCCGTGATGGCGCGTTTCTCGGCGTTCGCTCTCGCTGTCAATTTCTTTCGAACCAGATAAAATCGGGTATGTGCGCCCCCCGAAAATGCTTTGCATTTGACCGTGCCCCTCGCGAGGGGGATGTTTTGCTTTCCGTTGCTATGACAGGGAGCCCTATCGGGTGCGCCACTGGCGTTGTAAATTAGTCTGTGGGTACGTACTTTTTTATAGTGCATGCCAAGTGTTTTTATGTAACATTTGATACCTTGGATGTGATCTTTATGAGTGAAGCGTCAAATTTCACTGCATGTTGTCATAGCTATAGGTGCATCACGTCACTGATTGCTTAAGTCGTGCTTACGCAAAAACATGGCGAATTCTCTGCGAATTTGTGCCGTCGAGATTAGGGCTCCAGGTCGCATGCACAGAAAAATTCCGTCAATGCAGCCGTCGTGTGCCACGCAGTTCGCGCAAGCACACTACAGCCCTTTCCCGCTGCTAATCAGCAGCATCACTGGCGTGAACAAGGCGCACGCAAGATCGGTGTCACCACCCGTGACCACGCAAACTTGTGGAATACAGCATACAGCCGCCCTGCTTCAGCCGCATGCAATCGCCGACTCGCACGCAAGAAAACAAACGCTTCGCCGCCGAACCGCCGGCTCCGCTAAAATCAGCCGTTTATGCACTTACTGATTGTAGGGTTTAACGCGCCAACGCAACACAGGCGTTGAGGCGCGCCGTAGTGGAGGGCTCCGGATTAATTTTGACCACCTGGTGATCTTTAACGTGCGCGAAATCTCGTACACACGGGCGTTTCTGCTTTTCGCCTCCATCAGAAAAGCGGCGCCGTGGCCGGGAATCGAACCCGCGATGCATGCATAATGGATTGTTTTCTGTAACGTAGGGGCATAGTTTATGTGTTCGTTTCTCTATGTGAGATTGGCAGCGGAGTTCCGTGTATTGCGAACTCGTAACAAAAAAAAAATCCGTTATAGACGGGTTCGGATATATCGAACTATTGGATATATCGAACTAATCGCGGCGCATATTCGAGTTCTTTACAACCGTTTACAACCGGGTTTGACTGTACTCCGACGGGCATAGTGCATGGCTACGGGTAGTGCGCCATTGAAACACAAGAGAAATAGTGCGTTCGAACTAGGGTGACCGAAAGTCAAGCATGACCCTCTACCTCCAAGCTGCGCGTGGAATTAATTGTGGTTCCTCATTATATCAAACCTGTCGCTGAGCATCCGAGTACTACAATGAATTTTATGTTTATGTGTTGAATTTCGGGCCATCGAAAGCTGGCTTTTTGAGAGAGAAGGAAAG